>NC_056747.1:43253873-43326373 GCF_019279795.1 Protopterus annectens
AGGGTAACAAGATAGTGTTCATGGGTCACCCCTAGTGCTGTTGACAAAGTAAACACAACTACTTAAAGGAACAACATGACTTGTAGTATGCATTTTTCCAAAGGAGAACTCAGCAAGTGTAACATCTAACATCATTTTCAGTATATAAAAAGAGATGTGCCAGTATCTGTTTTAGATTTTAATATAACATCAGGCATTTCACAGGAACACATCAAGAATCCAGGTAACTCTCAGAGGCATTCTGCAAAATCAGGAACACCAGAGAGATAATTAGTCACCGCCACTGGTTCCAGTCAGACATTTTTAACTAGAGTGATATGTATCAGACTTAAATTAAGCTCTCCTCAAGCATATGTGCCACTTGGGAGGGAGCAGAGACATTGTATGTTTCAGGTGCTAGATGTGTAAAAGAGATTGTTGTCTGAAGGCAAACATGAATGAGAAATTTCTTAAACTGTTTTCAAGTCAAACCTTGCCTTAAAATGACACCTCTAAGAACTGTTTATAATGAATAAATCTAGCTCTGTTCATTGTTAATGTGCTAAACGTACTAAATACAAGTGTTTATTTTCAAGGAGAACACAGGAAAGCCTGATGGTTAACTGGAAGAATAAAGGAATCCAACCAAGGATTGCACTCATTCAGTATTTTACCAGGTGACTCTTCTGTTTTAAAGTGACAGTGTTGTGAGTGATAAATTTTGCATTAAAGTAGGGGCAACATACATGTTGCATACTAAAATATAAAATGGGATAGTTTGACACATTTCTGAGAGAATGCAGGGTGACATCACTTACAGCACAACGAATGAAAACATGATGTAAGAATGGTAACCATGGCACAAGAAAGGTAAGTAATTGTGACTCAAAAAGGTAATTGTGACATCACATGTTGTCAGATTCTATATATGTAGACATCAGCTGAGTTCATTCAGTTATTAATTTCTGAGATATTGCAACCTTTACTGATTTACAAATCTGCTACAGAACACCAAATATGTTACGGTGAGTTCAGCTTCTATATTAAAAAAAATCATTATTTAAGTAGTTACTAAAATCTATGAATTTTTATCAAATCTATTGTGGGTTTGACTACGGCACAAGGAAAGTAAGTAATTGAGACACAAAAAAGGTAACTGTGACATCCCAAGTTGTCACATGCTATACAAGCAGATCAGCTGAGACCATTCAGTGTTTAACTTCAGAGCTGGCACGGAGCATAGATGCTGACACATTGAGTTCAGCCTATATATTAGAAAGAATCCTTATGAGTCGGTCACTAAATCTATGAACTGGTGGCAAATCTGTCTTGGGGTTGAACATGTCAGATGAGCTCAGTCTTTTGTCTCCAGCTTGTTTAACATCTCAAGTGACTTTTTATTTATTCATTTATTTATAAACCAGAATTTGTGAACTGCATACATGTATTTCAGTGTGTTCATTAAATGTTATTTATTACACATGTGACGTGTATGTAACCTGTCGGCATGGATGCCAAGAAATATACCTGGACAGCAAAAGTTGTGTAGCTGATTGTTTTCCCTCCCGTGCCTAAAACACGTAACAAGTCGGTTTGGATAGACACCCAGTTACAATCATGCGTATTATACAAGGGAAGATTCATTTAATAATGAGGCAAATCAAACTAACATTTTATCTAATGTCATTTAGTTATTCATGTTGCAATTTGAAATACATTATTTTACAAGACCGATTTAATTAATACACACCTTTGATAAAGTTTACATAAATTTTGTTTTCCAAAGTGCAGTGTAGTACTGTTAACATTTATTGTTTCTAATCTTAATAGAAGTTTGAAAGGGGAACTGTGTGACCCTTCTGAGCCATGGCTAATTAAATACTCCAGGAAGTTTCTGAAACATCCTGAATAACAGATGTTTCACATGTGTTCTCCTGGAGTACAGCTCCAATGGCTGATTTTAAACCTACAGAAGCCGTGATTTAAGCATGCTTAGTTAACCTTAACATTTATTAAAAGAATAAACAGTGACACTCCACTGTAAGAGGCAAACAAAATGCATGAATTTTACTTTTTTGTTCTTTTGTTATAGGTATTCCGAATATCAAGCAATACTATATTCTTACGGCAATTTTAAACGTGAGTGTGATGACTTGAGTGACACTTTCTTCATTGAAACTGAAGGTAAGCTAATCAAATTTGATAAGAAACAAAAGCAATTAGGCAGAAAAAAATGTAAGAAAAGGTATTATCATTATCATTATCATTATTATTATTATTATTATTATTATTATTATTATTATTATTATTAAATAAATTTGGCTTTTATTGTCTGGGACTGGGTGCTTTGTATCAGTGGGACCTACAGTCCTTGGCTAGGTTCTCTCTTACCAGTTTGGGCATATTCACCATGTGGTCTCAGGAATAAATCTTTTGACCTCTAACCCTTTGGGGTACAGATTGCCAAATAAGTGGAGCTCTTTGTTTCTATGTATAAGCTACATTAGAAAGGGGGAAGGATTGGGGAGTTATCCTGATGATCCCCACCTGTCTAAAAACAGGGCACCCCTACTAGCCATAGCAGACACTCTAGATGATGTTCCTCACTAGAAGAAACAACTCTGATTAAGACTTATTCCTGCCAGGACTGTGGTCATGATGCTTCCTACCACTTTTAAACATGCCCCAGTGCTGTACTTAGATGTTCTTCACAGAGGATGCCATCTGGTATCTGTGTCTAAGGTACATGAATGATAACAGGACTACATTTAAGGACCAAATGATCACACTGTCAGATCCTACTGTTACCATATGAGAAATATTCCTGGTATTAAACAACTGTTATCACCAGACGCCTTATCTACTTTGTTAATGCTTTTGTCACATTGCAGGTAGACTGTTGCAATGTTCTATACTTGGCACTTCCCGACTATGAACTTGGTTGGTTACAGGTGATGCAGAACTCCACCACAATGTAGTGGTTGGTTCATTCTGTAACTCTGTTGTAATTACGATACTCAGTAACAGAGACACTCACACACACACACACACACACACACACACACACACACACACACACACACACACACACACACACACACAATTGCATTCCTGTGCGCATCTAACGACTTTCTCTTTGCTGCTGTTCAAACTGCCAACATTCAAACAATTTTAGAGATAATGTTGTCTATGTGTTGCATTTTAATAGCTACTAATGTAGTAGTGGATCTCTACTTACCATAACTTGCCTTTGGGAAATAATCGATTTATCTGCAGCAGAACTGATAGAATGAGTCAGTCAGAAGCCATCTGTGCACTATATGATCCATTAAAATGTCAAGTTTCTCAAGAGCAAGAAATCTGCAATACAAGAATGTTATAGCAGATATAAACTAAAATGATATTGTTATTTTTCTTTCCTAACTAGAAATGGAGAATCCTACTACAGTGGATGAGCCCGAGCACAGCGACCAAGATATAAACATCAACAACGAGTAAGCATCCTGCTCTGTGCAGATCATTATAAACTGCATTGTCATAGCTTGGCATTAAAACCTTTAACATAAGTCTGATACCCTGCTTATGAGTGATGAGCAAAGGTGTATCGTGTTACTTTGGGTGCTAAAGTAAACAGTCAGGCATAGCAAAGAGGGGAGATGAAGGTGATTGGGAAATTTATAAAGAATATAGCGAGTAGAGCCATCTGGAGTGGAATGCTGTGGTAACTGAGTAAACTGATCTCTAGTTAGTACAACTAGGAGTTGAGTTAAATGCACTAATAGTACTAAGGGGTAAGACGTAACTAAGTGAGTACCTTTTTTATACCTGCTATTCACCTTCCATGTCTGAGAACTATCAGTACCAAACTACTAGTCAAAACTAGTCAGAAAACCTTAATATTTGAGATCAGCTAATTAATAATGTAGAAATTTCAAATGTATTCTAAAACAGAGTCGGTTTAATTATTAATAAACATGACTGATAAAACTGCAGCAAATATTGCTGTTTTCAAAAGTGGAATACAATCCTTTCGACCATTAATTGTTTCTAAGATTATTAACAGAACTTTTAACTGAAAACACTTCTAATTAAATAAAAGTATGATCCTTTTTAAGAAGTGGCTATTTACACTATTTCAGGAAGCATCTGGAACACTGAATATAACTGGGCCATGTGTTCTCCTGTAGTACATCACTGGTGCCTGATTTTATTTCTGCTGAAGCCTTGGCCTAAGCATACTTAGCTAAGCCCAGTAATGAGTACAAGGACTGTGGCACCCCACCACTGAACCAGTAATCAAGGAGCCTCAATCCTCACCAGTAGCACCAGGGAGGATGTACACTGGGAGGATGAGAGGCAGACACGCAGTATTTACACATGCAGCTCTCTGCATCAAGTGCAATTTCCCTTAAGAGCACACAGGGACCACAGTCAGTCCAGAGCTGGTTTCTCCCTCTTTCTCCAGATCCCCAGTAAGGCTCCCAACTGGCACAGTTCTAGAGTAGAGTCCTTTGCCAGGGTACCAAGTCAGTCCTCCAACACTCTCTCTGTCCAACCAGTGCTTCATGTCCCTGCCAAAGTAGCAGACACACACACACTTGAATATTTGTTTTACACACATACACACACACACACACACACACACACACACACACACACACACACACACACACACACACACGCGTACACACACACACACACACACACACACACGCACACACACACACCTGGGGAAAGGTTAGCACAGGTTTACTAGCTATGCCTCCTTCTGCTCAGACTATAAGGTAGTCATCACTGCCACCAGAACCCCTTATCAGCTAATTTAAGGTCCTTAACAAAGGGTGTCCAATCTTACTGTGTAATATTACTATCAATACAAATGGTAGCTTGACCAAGAGCAAAGCTATTATGAGTGGCCCAATTAGTGTCACCAAATAAATATGCAAGTCCTTTCAGAACTTAAATATCTCTAGTCAGATCAGCCACAATGAAAGGTTTAAATATATTTAATAATAAATATTAATAGAACAAGGAAATAGTATATATTTACAGTCACATCAGAGTTCAAAATCACAGGAAATATTTAAAACAACATTGCAGGACAGTCTCAAATAAATAAAGAAAAATATCTAAATTAAGCTTTGCTATATTCCTGACTATATCTAAGATAATTACTATACCCTAGTTAACGTACTTCATTAGAGCAAGGCAGATCTGGTGAACAGATCTTCTCTAGTTGTTGTCAGGTCAAAGACAGAATACAGAATGCTGTCTCTCACTGAGAGACTTCCCAAATTAATATCTCAGATATTAGGTTCCCTATTAGAAGACCGAAGATGCAGTCTTTCGAATGCGTCTTTGTCGAACTCAAAAGCCTGAAACAGCAAAATATCGAAGTGGCTTTTAAGCAAATTATTTCCCTGGGAAGTAATTTGCTTGGCTGCTTCATTACTTTTCATTTTCAGCACTGTAGTGCGGTCTCGGAGTTAATTTATTTAAGTAGGGGGGGGTGTGGGGGTGAACCCCCCACTTAATGTAATGTTTAAAGTATTTTATTAATTTTTTTTTGTTGGAACAGCGATTCTTTTCCCCTAGGCAAAAATCGCTGTTCTGACAGTTCAAAATTGTAAGCTTTTGCTTATATAGGGTCGATTAATCACCGTTCGCTTTTTTAAGCATTCGGTGATCTAATATAGACGCAAATATTACTGCTGGGATAGCTTGCAGAAGGACATCATTTCTT
Source organism: Protopterus annectens (assembly GCF_019279795.1). NCBI lineage: Eukaryota > Metazoa > Chordata > Ceratodontiformes > Protopteridae > Protopterus > Protopterus annectens. The sequence continues at coordinate 43,259,596 of NC_056747.1, forward strand.
GTCATCTGACTCTATCCCAGGTAAACTCGCACTGCTGAAAGCTAGCAGTATTTAGCATCTACCTGTAAAAATACATAGACAAGGGCTTTCCTTAAAATCTTTGCAGATCCTGAAAGTTATAAAACAATAACACACTTCCAAAACAATACAGAAAACTTCTCAGCACAGACATTGTGTCTGTTGCTGCACTGAAACTGAAAGATAACATCTTTTTTATTGCCTGGACATAAAGTAATTTAATTTCAGCTATTTTTCTGACGTTAACCATTTGTATTCCAGTTCGTACTGTTAAAATATATACATCTAAACAGTTGCAATAGTGCAGGTACATTTTTGTTCTATTTCAGTAGGGCATGCTCTGGTTACATTTTAAGCACTTTGCAAAAACCTTTTCAACACACACTTCTGTACCAGCAGTTTGATATACACCTGACATATAGTTCTAATACATTTGTAACACAAGTGTCTTACTGTATATGATTTGTGTTGATATTCAACAATGGCATATAATTATATACTAAACTCCATATAGCTGGGCTGGCAGTATCTCCTTTTATCAGAAGGATAAAGAGGGAAATTCCACTGTAGGAAGCAGGCTGAATATATGATTTTTGTCTATTTGTTACAGATTTTCTGAATATCAAGCAATACAATACCCTGACAGCAATTTCCAACAAGACTGGAATGACTTGAGTGACACCAACGAAATGCTGAATGGTAAGTTAATCACTTTTGTTCAGAAGAGAAACATCATTCATGCAGAGCTAGATATAGTAAAAATGTATATTTTATTGATGAAATTTGCCTTGTATTGGGTGGGACTGGGTGCTTTGTGTCAGTGGGATCCATTGTCTCTTACCAGTTGAAGCATGACCTCAAAATATAATCCGTCCACCTCTTACCCTTGGGGTTACAAAGTGCCAAATAGATGGACATCTTTTCTCTCCTTTCTTAGCTACATTTGGAAGCTGCTATCAGATGGGGGGGATTGGGTGTTTGTTATGCTGATGATACCCTCCTGTTTGACTTCTACCAAAGGAGCACACAGCATCCCTGGTATCCTAAGCAGACATGATGATACTCATCAGTGGAAGAAACAAATTTAATAAATGTTCAATCTGGAAAAGACAATGACCATCATGCTTTAAAGCATTTTATATTGTACTTTATCTATATATTGTTCATGGAGGATCCTGTCTTCTGTCTTTGTATAAGGTTATTTCATTTTTTTTAATTCCAGTACTACAGAGAATATGGATTTCAATCTACAAGGTTTAGGTTGCTAAGTCTAAATTTACAGAGTTAAGTAATGTCACACCTAAAGTTCATGCAGAATGCATGGTTAAATGCTTGGCATATTGATAGCAAAACTCAGTTCAACAGATTTAAAGATCTTCATGACAAAATTATTTGTGCACTTACTAGGCAGGGTTTTTTGAGTTATGTTTTACCCATGTTCTGTATCAGTTATCAATCATAAGACAATGGGATGTAAAGGGGCTTTCTGTAGCATTAAAAACAAAATGGGAAAGAGGCATAGGTTACATACTGTAAGGATCAACTATGTTTTGGATCTGCAAAACCACTTCTTCATTAATAGTGTTATGAAGCCATGAAATAAATTGTCACATAACATTGTATAAGTATCATGCATGTGATGAAAGCATCTCCCACAGAGGCAGTCAGAAATACAAATGAAGATGGAGATGAGGTGAGGGGGAAGAGGGGAAATAAGAGCAGGTGCAATTCAGAAAGAACTTAAAGGGCTGACAAGATGGACTTACTGTTTCCTATCATCATATAACTATAATAAAGTAACATAACAACACCTTTTTCACAAGGCCTCTAGCAATTTTCATAGGTTTATAGGCATATACAGTGGATATAAAAAGTATACACACCGCTGTTAAAATGCCAGGTTTTTGTGATATAAAAAGAATGAGACCACAATAAATAATTTTGAAACTTTTCCCACCTTTAATGTGACCTATAACCTGTATAATTCAATTGAAAAACAAACAAATCTGTTAAAGGAAAAAATATAAAGAATAACAAACATACAATAAGCTGGTTGCATAAGTGTACACACCCTTAAACTAATACTTTGTTGAAGCACCTTTTGCTTTAATTACAGCATTCAGTCTTTTTGGGTAGGAGTCTATCAGCATGGCACATCCTGACTTTACAATATTTGCCCACTTTTCCTTGCAAAAGTGCTCCAAATCTGTCAGACTGTGAGGGCATCTGTTGTGCACAGCCCTCTTCAGGTCACCCCATAGATTTTCTATTGGATTTAGGTCTGGGCTCTTGCAGGGTCATTCCCAAACATTAGCTTTCTTCTGGTGAAGCCATTCTTTTGTTGATTTGGATTTATGCTTGGGGTCATTGTTGTGTTGAAACGTGAAGGTTTAGGGCCAAAAGTGACTGGTATTTGGAACTGTTCATTATAATTCCCTCCACATTGACTAAAGCCCCAGTTCCAGCTGAAGAAAAGCAACCCCATAGCCTGATACTGTTACCACCATATGGTGTTCTTTTGGTGATGTGAACTGTTGTTTTTGCGCCAAACGTACCTTTTGGAATTGTGGCCAAAAGGTTCAACCTTGGTCTCATCAGACCATAACACAGTTTCCTGCATGCTTTTGGGAGACTTGATGTATTGTTTTGCAAATTTAATCCAGGGCTGGATGTTTTTCTGTGTAAGAAAAGGTTTCCATCTTGTAACCCTACCCCATAGTCCAGAAATATGGAGAATACTGGATATTGTTGTCACATGTAGTATACAACCAGTACTTGCCAGAAATTCCTGCAGCTCCTTCAGTGTTGCCTTGCCATAGGCCACTTGGCAGCCTCCCTGACCAGTTTTTGTCTTGTCTTTTCATCAGTTTTGGAGGGATGTCCAGTTCTTTGCATCATCACTGTTGTCCCATATTTTCTCCACTTTTTGAAGACTGTCTTCACTGTGTTCCATGGTATATCCAATGCTGTGGAAATTGTTTGCACTCTTTTCCTGACATACCATTCAACAATGAGATCCCTTTGATGCTTTGTAAGCAAGGTTCTCTGTGAACCATGACTTTTGCTGTAGCAGGCAACTGAGTAAATGTCATGAGAATCCTACTAGGACAGCTGAACTTTATTTGGCGTTAATCAGAGACTCTTTAATTGATGGCAGGTGTGTACTCAAGAAAACTGAATGTTGCAATTAAAGCAAAAGGTGCTTCAACAAAGTATTAGTTTAAGGGTGTGTACACTTATGCAACCAGCTTATTGTATGTTTTTTTATTTTTTTATATTTTTCCCCTAACAGATTTGTTTGTTTTTCAATTGAATTGAACAGGTTATAGGTCACATTAAAGGTGGGAAAAGTTTTGAAATGATTTACTGAGGTTCATTTTTTTATATCCCAAAAACCTGGCATTTTAACAGCAGTGTGTACACTTTATATATCCATTGTACTAAGCTAATGACCACTAGGGCTTTTATAAGGCTAGCCATCCAACCCAATCCACTTGCATCTCTATGTAGCATATGGGGGGGGGGTCTTTGTTAGGGGTTTGTTAGTTAGGAAGGGAATGTTAGTCAAGAGGGTGCTAAAAAGCTATGTTAGGGATTTGTTAGTTAGGGAATGTTTCCTGTCAGACACATGATGGCCAGCCCAGGAATGAACTTATGATTACCAATCTAATGTTAGCTAGGGAATGTTTAATGTCAGCCTCTGTCTATAATTTACATAGGGGCCAGCCCAGGAATGAACTTATGATTACTCATATAATGTTAGTTAGGGAATGTTTACTACCAGCCTCTGTATATAAGATACATAGGGGCCAGCCTAGGGAAGAACTTATGATTACCCATCTAATGTTAGGGAATGTTTAATGTCAGTCTCTGTCTATAAGATACATAGGGGCTAGCCCAGGGATGAACTTATGATTACCCATCTAATGTTAGTTAGGGAATGTTTAATATCAGCCTCTCTCTATAAGTTACATAGGAGCCAGCCCAGGGAAGAACTTATGATTACCCATCTAATGTTATTTAGGGAATGTTTAATCTCAGCCTCTGTCTATAAGATACATAGGGGCCAGCCCAAGGATGAACTTATGATTACCCATCTAATGTTAGTTAGGGAATGTTTAATGTCCGCCTCTGCCTATAAGTTACATAGGGGCCAGCCCAGGGAAGAACTTATGATTACCCATCTAATGTTAGTTAGGGAATGTTTAATGTCAGCCTCTGTCTATAAGATACATAGGGGCCTGCCCAGGGATGAACTTATGATTACCCATCTAATGTTAGTTAGGGAATGTTTAATGTCCGCCTCTGCCTATAAGTTACATAGGGGCCAGCCCAGGGAAGAACTTATGATTACCCATCTAATGTTAGTTAGGGAATGTTTAATGTCAGCCTCTGTCTATAAGATACATAGGGGCCTGCCCAGGGATGAACTTATGATTACCCATCTAATGTTCGTTAGGGAATGTTTAATGTCGGTCTCTGTCTATAATTTACATAGGGGCCAGCCCAGGGAAGAACTTATGATTACTCATGTAATGTTAGTTAGTGAATGTTTAATGTCAGTCTCTGTCTATACGATACATAGGGGTCAGCCCAGGGATGAACTTATGACTACCCATCTAATGTTAGTTAGGGAATATTTAATGTCAGCCTCTGTCTATAAGATACATAGGGGCCAGCCCAGGGATGAACTTATGATTACATCTAAAGTTAGTTAGGGAATGTTTAATGTCGGCCACTGTCTATAAGTTACATAGGGGCCAGCCCAGGGATGAACTTATGATTACCCATCTAATGTTCGTTAGGGAATGTTTAATGTCGGCCATTGTCTATAAGATACATAGGGGCCAGCCCAGAGAAAAATTTACGATTTTCCATCCAATGGTCAAGGGTAGTCTGAATACAGTTAGGGATGGACTCTGCTGCACATGGATGGGGAACCTATTCCAGAACATGGGGATAAAAAAAAACTAAAATTCACCTTCCAATTGCCTTAAACATTTTTAAAGGACAAGCAGAGGCGTTGATGAGTAAAATGTATGGCAATGTTTAAATTCTACACAGATAATCACATCAGTATTTATTTGCTTTGAGTATGTCTTATTTGTATTTATTTTTATTAAGTACTCATTGTTTGTATACTGTTCGTAATATCCCAAACTACAACCAACAGAAGTCACATTTTTTTAGTTCTGCAAGACTAGCCAGATGCCTCCTCTTCCTGCATCATCCATCAGAGTGATAGCCCTGTGACCCATTTGCTTTCTGGCAAAGGCAAGAGTCCAGTGTTAGGAGGCAGGCCAGTCTGCAGATCCTGGAGAAGCTATCCTAGCAAACAGGCAAGAAATAGGAACCTTCCCCAGGATGAATGATACCAATTACAAGGCACGCTCAGTGACATAGTCACACACGCACATCCAGTGACACACTCACATTCATATGCAGACCTAAAAGCAATCTTTTGCCACAGTTTAAACTTCCAATATTCAAACAATTTATAGATACTTTGTAGCAATTATTCATAATAACATGCATTTGTGGCTATAATCAATTTATCTGCTCTAAAGCTGATAGAATGAGTCATTTAGAAAGCCTACTATGCACTATATGTTTCATTTAGAAGGAAACTTTGCTAAAGAGTATGGAATATAGTCTGAAAAACTGTCATAGCAAGTAATTAAAACTGAATTCCTGTTGTTTTTCTTTCCTTTCTAGAACTTGAGATTCCTGCTCAATTGGATCATCCCCAGCATTGCAATCAGGAAATACATATGTGCGATGAGTAAGTACCCAGAAAATGTGCGAAACCCACTGCCTGATTGTGTTTGGCATGTTGTAGTTATTAGTGTCTTTTTTAAACTTTAGCCTCTGACCTGAGCATTATAAACTGCAATCTCATGGCTGGGTTCTACAACCTTGACACAGGTATGACACCCTGTTTATGAGTGGTGAGCAATGAAACACTGTGTTACACTGGGTACTGAGCAAACTGGCAGCCATGTCAAACAGGTGATTGGGCAATTTATAAGGCATATGGAAGCAGAGGAATCTGGGGGATAAATGTGACTGGGCAATGTATAAGGAATATGGGAAGTAGTATGGGAGGGGTGTGGTAGAGGTATCGAGATGAAAGCTGCGGCAATACAGAAAATAGAACTGAACAGGTACAACTAGGGAGAACTTAAATGCAAGAATAACATTAAGGGTTAAAGTAAGGAACAATGGATCAGTGACACGAATCTCTTTTTTATATGGGTTTGTCCCCTTTTGAAGTCTAATGACCATCAGAGTCTCCCTATTAGTCTTGAAGACATTCATTTCCCTGCTAAGTGGGAAGTCCCTATTATGAATGAGACAGACAGCCAGAGAGGACCAACACTGAAACTCCAAAGGATGTATTTCTACTCATGCTCACATCTAACTTGGTGACTTACATGACTGTCCACTTCACCACTGAGGCCTAGTATGGACTCTCCAAGATGTGAGTGCTCCATGCTACATGTTAATGAGGGGATATCACTACCAGCTTGGTAAGCTAAGACCAAATCCCTGCTATTACAGGTGCATTACTTTATTAACAAATGGGACTTGTCCACTTTGCCCCATTTTTATTAACACATTAGTAACATCATCAGCACAGTTTGTCTTTATGTTTAATGATTACATTTTAATATATGTTTTAAATATATGATACCCATGGAGTCCTTCCTTTAATCTTGATCTGCTGAAGAAACCACTAATAAAGGTTAAAAGTCCAGTTTCAAGGTCCTTGATAACATTCAAGCTTTCTAATTTGCTCCATGAATGATTGCTTGACTGAACCTTTACTTACTCTTTTTAACTGTTTTTTAAATAAGGGACTTGTTCCAGAAGACTTGAAATAGTCAAAGGTGCTGTCTTGTTGCATGGGTGGAAATCGGAACTGTATTAACAAGTGCAGGCCTCTCATTTTATCTTCTTTTCTGGCAGAATATTTTCAGTACAGTTTACTCATCTATCTTAAATACGCTTTGAGCATATTTTGCAGACATGAACCAGCATGAATTTGTCATTAGGTACTCAACCCATACAAGACTGCCAGAATACCTAGCTCTCTAGAACTCTTTAAAAGTATGTTTGGTCAGGTGAGCTGCATAGCCAGGAACAGTGTTTGTCTCCTACCAGCAGGGGGTGCTGTGGCTAAACTTCCTGATCATCTTCTTGGCTGAAAGCTTAGTAACAACATATTAACCTGTGAAACTATAAATGCATGTGAAACACAGTTATGAGGTGGTTGGAAGGACTTCTGATTTACTTACAACTGCCCTTGTCATGTATTTAACTATGTTGAATGGTTAAGTATCTGAGGATTCTTTCCATTTGCAACAGTAACTCATCACAAATGTAGAGTACAGTAGCTTATCATGACAGATCTTAAACTTTGGACATCCGTTTTGCCCATGACTTCATTTCACTACGTTTATTAGCACCATAAAATCAGCTTTTGTTACTTTTCTTTATACAGGACGCATACAATGGAACATCCGTTTAGCAGAGATCACAAAAACCGTTGGATAAAGCCTTGGCTGCATGCTGCGATCTTGCTGTTTCTGGTTTTCCTTTTCTTGCTGCTTTACAACCATTGGAAATGGCACTTTGGGAAAGATAGGAAACCTTTGACATCCTTTGCAAGCATTCTACCACAATGGACCTGAATCGAACATGGGTCTAAATTACAGTTACACTGAGAATATCATAGAAACTGGGTTGTACAACTGTGGTGTCGTACTGAAAAAGTGTACCATTTGCACCTAACATTTTGAAAAGTAATAATAGTAGTAAAGTTAAAATACCTTTATGGAGAAAATGAAGATGAGCACATCAGAAAATGGGTTCAAATATTGGCTGCATTGTGTATAATTCTACTGGTAAAAGTTATAAACAGTTAATAAATCTCTTGCATGGAATCAGGAATACCCTATAGGACAAAATCACCCTCGTAAAGGAAGAGTAAACCCATCTGGTGGACATCTGCAATACATAAACTCTATAATAAAAGGAAAAAAATTGCTGTAGAGGACCAAGAAGGAGCAGGTGCCTAATTGGAAGCAATCTCTCCTTAGCAAGTAAGAGCACTGGTAAAATCCTCCAAAGCAAACTGAGTCCAAACTGGCCACATCTACTAAAGACAGTCATAAAGCCTTCTTCACATATGTCCACACTCTCAAAGGAAGCACTCAGATCTGCGCAGATGTGGTGGTCAAGGACACCACATACACAAACCCCTTAGAAATAGACAACCTTCTGGCAGACAGGTTCAGTGAAATCTTCACCCCTCTGTCCCCCCGTCAGTAAATCAGGACATCCCCAGCACCTGCCCCTTCTTCTTATCTCTAGGGAGCAAGTCATCACTGCCCCTCAAAGCCAAAAAATACAGCCTCCTTGGGACCCAAAAACACCCCAGGCTGCATCCTACATGAAATCAGGCATTAACTTGCAGCACCATTAGGCACCCTATTCTACCAAAGCCTGAGTACGGGCTTTGTCCCAGCCGAGTGGAAGGTAGCCACTGTCATCCATTTGCACAAAGGTGGAACGTCCACTGATCCAAGAAATTATAGACCCATCGGCCTAACTAGCCTGTTCTGCAAAGCTATGGAATGGATTATCATGGACCTTATTAACAAAGACATTGGCAACCGTCAAACACTCAGTCTCACACAGTTTGGTTTCATCAAGGTGAGGTTATGCCTGTTAAATTTGGTAGACCTCTTTGAGACAGTCAACAAAGCCATGTATCAGGGGAAGATGGTGCACACCACCTACCTTCACCAGGCCAAAGCCTTCAATACTATTCTCCACTTGAGTATAATAGATAAACTCTCTCCATCCGTATGTTACCAGATGGGTATCAAACTGGCTCTATGATAGAACTCACCTAGTGAAAATAGTGGAAGCCACCTCAAGCAGTAGACCTGTAACAAATAGTGTACCCCAGGGTTCAGTCTTGGGGCCTCTGTTGTTTCGTATATACATTTCTGAGATGCAGGCCAAAACCAGTGGGCTATGGCTTACCAAGTTTGCAAATGACTGCAAGCTGGATGCTGTCATCAGTTCCCCTAGTGATGTGGACATCCTCCAACTGCAAGCTGGGTGCTGTCTTCAGTTACCCTAGTGATGTCGACATCCTCCAAGAGGGTCTCACCCAAGCAAATGACTGGTGCCAGAAACATGGCCCCAAACTGAATGCCATCATCATTTTTTGGCATTCATCCAACATCCTGGCAGATAGGTTCAGTGCTAATTTTACCCCCCCCCACCCCCTAAAGGGCCCATATCTATACAAGAAGAATGCAGAGTCCCTGTAATCACAACTACGCAGGTGAAAGCTGCAGTCTCTAAAGCCAAAATCACAGCATCCATGGGACTGGACAACATCACAGGCTGTGTTTTACACGAACTTCAGAATGAACTGGCTCCCCACTTAAGCACCATGTTCAATAATAGCCTTGCATCAAGCTTTGTGCCCACTGAATGGCGCACATAAACAGTTATCCCACTCCACAAAGGGGGAGCCACCACTGATCCCGGGAACTATAGACCTATTAGCCTGACAAGCCTGCTCTGCAAAACCATGGAACGCATCATCATGGAACTCATAAACAAAGACATTGGTAACCTCCAAACTCTGGATCCCACCCAGTTCGGGTTTGTGAAAGGCAGATCATGCCTCCTGAACCTGATCGACTTCTTTGAGGCAGTCACCAAAGCCATAGATGAGGGTAAGGTGGTTCACACAGCCTATCTTGACCTCGCCAAGGCTTTCGACACCATCCCCCATTCTGGAATTATAGCTAAACTCAATAAACTAGGCATAAATCCCTACATCACAAGATGGGCTGCCAACTGGCACACTGACAGAACCCACACTGTAAAAGTTGCAGACTCCAAATCTGACCTCAAACCAGTGACAAGTGGAGTGCCACAGGGTTCCATCCTGGGACCGCTCCTGTTTGGTATCTACTTCTCTGAAGTACAGGCTAACAAAGAAGGCCTCTGGCTAACGAAGTTCGCAGATGACTGCAAACTAGGAGCCATAGTCAAGTCCCCAAATGATGTGAACATCCTACAGAAGGGCCTCTCTGAGACAGATGTCTGGTGTCAGAGCCATGGCCTCAAGCTCAATGCCAAAAAGTGCAGTGTCATCCCCTTTGGTGAAACTCTGTACCCATGAACTACCACATAGGCAGCAATCTACTTAACACCAAATGCATGACAAGAGACCTTGGGACCCAGGTGGACAGTAGTCTCTCCTTTGATAGTTACATCACCACAGTAGTCAGGAAGTCCTTCTACATGGCACACCTCATCATAAAAGGGTTCTCATCCAGGAAAAAAGAGGTCATCTTTCCCCTCTACTCGACACTCATTAGACCCACTATAAAGTACAATGCCCCTTTTGGAATGTACCTCACAAGACATCTGCAGCAGCTGGAAAGGCCACAGAAGTACCTCACAAAGAGGATTACTGGACTCAAACAAATGCCCTACACTGACCACCTCAAAAAACTCCAGCTTTACTCCATAGCATACAAACCCAGAACTGTTGGACATGCTACACCTAAAGAAATCCCAATTCCTCCGAGCTACACACTCTAGGGACCTAAACCTTGTCACCACAATAAACAGGACATGCTGGAGAGATAGAGTCCTATCCCAGAGACTTCCCATACTCTGGAACAAGCTACCCATCTATGTCAAGCAAAGTTCTTCATTAGCACTCTTCAAGAAAAATCTTGATGACTGGATGGGAAATAGGAAATACACCCCGGGGATCATTTCTGTGTGTCTGCTCAACAGTGGCACAGGAAAATAACTTTCTTGGGTGGCGTAAGCCAGGGAACCTTGTTAGCTAGGCTTACGTAGGCCCTTGGGCCGATAGCCTAGTACCTACCTATGAACCTATGAATCATCCCATTTGAGAAGAGTGACATCCTACAAATTATTCCATTAATAACAAGGTGCTAAGCACACAATCAGTCGTGAGGGACTTGGGCCCTAGGTTGATAGTAATCTAACTTTTGACCACCATATTGCCTCTGTAGTATGCAAAGCTTTCTACTTGGCCCACCTGATTAATATGGGTATCTCATCCAAGGACAAGGAGGCCATAACATCCCTGTATTCTTTCCTTATAAGACCCATTATTGAGTACAATGCCCCTTTCAGCATGTACCTAACAAAGTACATGCAGCAGCTGGGAATACCAAAGAGGTTCCTCACCTGGAGAATACAGGGCCTCAAACATCTACCCTACACAGACAGGCTAAAAGCCCTGTCCCTCTACTCAGTCTCATACAGACTTCTCAGAGGTGACCTCTATCTGCCATACAAAGTAATCTCAGACTCTGCCTTGTTGGTACTGCTGCTTACTTGCAAGTCAAGTTCCACTCGAGTAACCTGCACACGTGACATCAACCTGGTCTGTGCCATTAATAGGACTTTTTTGCAGGACATATTTGTGTCCCAGATACTCCCCCTTCTCTGGAATAGACTCCCTCTCCACATCAAGCAGAGTACCTCATTAATCCTTCTTAAGAGCAACCTGGATAACGAACAGAAAATACACAAAAATCCAAAGAAACAAGGACAGCACATAGGTTAACTAGGCAGTATGCAAAATACAAAACAGTAGTAGAAAAATCCCAAACCTGGAACTGTTGAGGTAAAATCCAGTTTTATTCCAAACAGGAAAAAAATCACAACGTTTTCGGGATCACTGATGAAAGGTTGGTCCCGAATGTTTTGTGATTTTTTTTTCCTGTTTAGAATAAGCACGGCATTTTACCTCAGCGTTTCCAGGCTTTGGATTTTTTTTACTACTAAATAGAAAATACACCCCTGGAATTTCACCTGTGTCTGTGCTGGACAGAGGCATTGGGGGCTGACTTGTCGAAACATGGGCTAAATTCTTGGCTAGGCTTGTAAGAGCTTCAGAGCCAATAGCCTAGTAACTTGCTAGGATCATGTGATCCTGTGCAACTCTTAAGGGCACCTGTCTTCAGCACAGGCTTTACAGGGATATGCTAATTTCATACTGGTTTAGCGTTCAAATGTGTTACGTACAATTATTTGAAATGCAGTGACAGACTAATATTACCTTCTGTTTTGCGTACTACATTATGTTCTGTTTTTGAAATGTAAACGGGTGAATGAATGCCAGATATCACTAACAATGAAGCACTACCCCCCAGGTTACAATATACATAGATTAGACAGACAACAGAAAAGAGGAGGTGGTATAGCCTTTCTATATAAAACAATCTGAATTTAGAAACTATAGACCAAACCACCCAAACTTTAACAACACCAAAATACTGTTTACTAAACTAAAAATTAACTCAAGGAAACATCTGAATATAGTTAGAGCCTGTATCCCACCTGATAACAATCTGACTACTCTAGAATATATCTTAAATTGGACAGCAACATCCCTCAATCAAGAAACAATTATAATGGGTGACATTAATGTGGACTTGCACTCCTGTAGCTCTCAAAATCCTTATGACCATATTAAACTACTCAGTTTCTCGCAAACAATCCAAACTTGTACTAGAATAGACAAAATGTCAAAAAAAAAACAAAACCACTCAGTCCTGGACTGGATCCTTACAAACAGACCAAATCTATCCCTGCACTCTGGCTGCCTCCCAGAGAGCCTCATTGACCACATCCCAACCTATATTTTCTAGCTTCGAATAACTCCACAAAAACTTACCACCTGCCATTAAATCTGTGACAAGAAAAAGTTTATCCCCCAAGACTTCATAACTAATTTAACAAAATGCGACTGGGCACCACTCGAAAATCTCCCATTAGATACTGCAGTTGAACACTTTAACTCAGCCTTTCTCAACATCCCAAATACCACAGCCTGTCCTGGAACAATAAGGATACAATCTAATTATGCCCCCTGGCCAAGCAAAGAAACAAGGTCTCTGCTAAAAACTAAAGATAAGGTCTGGGAAAAATGTCCCAATAACAAAACTACAACAAGTAAACAGACATATTCTAGAACTAAAAAATAAAGCTGAAAACATTTTAGACACCACAAAATAAATCACTACAGCAGTATCCAATCAAAAAATCAAAGAAACCCACAAAAGTTTTGGGCTGCCATCAAAAATACCTACATCCAGGACAAGCTAATACTCCCTCCCCAACACTCATCGATACTAAAACAGCATAGCCTCACAATTTGATGATAAGGAAAATGCACAAACTGCAGCAAAATCTTGGTCCTGAACAAAAAGCACAAAACCAAGAAAAAAGAACAGCCCAACTAACATGGCCAAAACCAGTTTAAAAAAATACAAATTTTTAATAAATAAGATAAAACAGATAAGCACTTTCAAGCATTAAGCTCTTCTTCAGATCTAAACTTCACAAACTATGAAGCAACACTTTAAACAGAAACACACGTTCCATTCAATAAAAACTGTCCAATCAAAAAATGCAAGGAATGTATCAATGAAACAGCTGATGTGAAAGTAATGCAGGTCTTAAAGGTACAGTCCCATTAAGCCCAGGAGTCTGGTCTTCCTGTAGCCTCACAATACACTTCATCTCTGCCAGTTCAGTACTATGAACAATGTTACCTCCTCTTTTATTCTTCTTCACCAGCTGTAAAACTAAAAATGAAAAACTCTGCCCTGGATTCATAAAAACACGTTTCATAAGTGCATTCATCAGGTCCATATCACTCATATGCTTCAAAATTATTTCTTTAAAAGGTCTGTTAGTTTTCCCCACATAGAAGTGAGGGCATTTACTACAGACTGACAAGTACATCAAATCACAACTTCTACAATCAGCATACAGTCAGGGACTAAATGTAAAACCAGTCAAAGGGTGCAGACAAGTTTTAGCTCTTGAAATATAACTACATGTTTTACATAAACGACAATAGAAGATCACAACCTTCTCAGATCTAATAGGATTGTTGTCATTACCCAAACTGGTACCATAGTATAGCTCTCTCTTTAGAGACATACCATTCTTGAAGCAGAAACTAGGTGTGTTGCCTACTGCTTCTCTAATGCACTCATCCGTCTGAGGAATTGACCAATTCTTCTGAACCATCTCACACACCCTACTGATGTTGCTAGAGAAAGTGAAAGCCACATGTACATTGTTGCTACTAGCGACATTCCACCTCCCATCAAATGATTTCTGTCCATCTCTCCTCCTGAAAAAAGGGGTCCCATCCGTAGAGCTGACTGCCAACCCCTCATCCATGCGTGATTGCACTTCTCTCTGTTGGTACCCTGTACTAATAAAATTGCTTTTCAAGTCCTCAAATGCAGTTTGGAATTTGGTCTCATCCATATGTAGCCTAGAGAATCTCAGAAACTGACTTTTAAGGACATTGCAGTATACATGGGTAGGGTACATACTGGACCAAATTATGGTGGTGAGATGGTTCGGAAGAACTGGTCAATTTCTCAGACGGATGAGTACATTAGAGAAGCAGTAGGCAGCAAACCTAGTTTCTGCTTCAAGAATGGTATGTCTCTGAAGAGAGAGCTATGTTATGGTGCCATTTTGGACAATGACAACAGTCCTATTAGATCTGAGAAGGCTGGGAACTTCTCCTGTCATTTATGTAAAGCAAGTAGTTGTATTACAGGTGCAAAAACATTTTAGCACCCTTTGACTGGTTTTATTTTTAGCCCCAGGCTTTATGCCAATTGTAGAAGTTGTGATTTGGTGTACCTGGCAGTCTGTAGTAAATACCCTCACTTCTATGTGGGGAAAACTAACAGACTTTTTAAAGAAAGAATTTTAATGCATATGAGTGATATCCGGCTTAAGAACTTGACAAATGTGCTTATGAAACACGGTTTTATTAATCCAGGGGACACTTTACTTAAACTCATTTGTTTATACCTTCAATCATAGTACTGCTGTGATCATATAAAATGTGTCAGTGAAATATATACTTGCTTTTGTAATTGTATTTATTTCTTACTGTTTTTATCTGTAAATGTGGAGCTTTTCTCCTCAGGCCTTCTCTGAAAAAGGACATTTTGTCCAGTTGGACTTTCCCATTCCCAAATATAAATATAAAAAAATAAATAAAACACTTAGAAAAGGAATTATCCAACAATACATTTAAAAAAATTATTAACCTGTTTAAAATGCAGATAGTTTAAAATGCAGCTAAAGTTTGAATCCATTTGTCTGATAAGGTACACAGTAGTGCTTTGCTTTCTTTGTAATTATTTTAACTTTAACCACTATTATTAATTCCATGTTATCTGCAGGGTACTGTTGACTCATGGTTATGTTATGACACTTTTAGAACTAATAAAGTTAATTAAACTATCTCATTGGTTTGTGTAACTCTATTTAAGCAATTTGTTTTTGTTTTCTTTAGCAGCAGAATTATTGTGTATGAAATTCTAACTATTCATTTTTTCCCCACTTTGGTTTGAAAATGGCCCAGCTATTTATTTTTTGCCTGGAGATCCAATGATAGTTCTCAGTTTTGCACACCATTTCAATTCCCCTGAGGTAAACCAGTGTAGCAGTGTAACCACGGTAAATGAAATGGTTGTCTGGTTAATTGATTATTCTAGAAAAGCCCTTGCATAAGTTATCTGAAAGAGTTCATAAACAGCACCAAGTGCATCTTGCTTATCTTTAGTCTGGTCAGCGTTAGACATGTCCATGCAGTGTCAGAGACTACACTCCAATGAATGAACATTACAAACGGGATTTGGAATAATTGCTGTGATTCACATGACATCACCACAATTTAAATAAAGCGTTCTGTCTACAAATGGATGGGCTAGTAAGGCTCTTCTGTTGGGCAACTTGAGCAACATCCTATAGCTCGGGAAACAACTGTGGCTGTTGTAAATCCTGCTGCATGAAAAATGAGTAACCTGCATAAAATGTGAGTCATACTAAGTAAGTTAAAACTAACCACATTTCCCAATAATAGTCAGATGTGTATCAAAGTTACTACTGACATTCTTGCTTGCCCTATTTGTATCCTAATGAGAAAATCCATTCAACAGAATAGGGGTTCGGATGGAGAAATGATAAAATCGGTAAGCAAAGAAGACTAGCATTGTTGGGACTGAATTCATCCTCAAGTCTTTGTGAGTACCTTCACAAAATCTCACCAAGATGACACTGATATAAAAAACTGCCCAGTCCTGGTAGGCACACTTGTGCCAGGACTGGACAAAATGACAATGTAGAATCCTCAAGACATGGAAACAGGGGGAGGATGCCCGCCGTTGTAGAAGGAAGTAGTAGTCCACATAAATCACAAACTGACAGGTAAAAAAAACAGCAATATAGATGACAGAATGGACTACTGAGGATAAGAATAAACCATATATTGCTACTATTATGCAAGAAACCCAGAATTTCCAGGTCGAAGTTATTCCAATGAATTGCAGAAGGTGTCAGTTCTGTGCATTGTGGGTGCAATGAAGAGCACTCTTGGCTGACATCAAAGATTGAAACAATACTAATTTCATGAACTTTAATCTTACTTTGTCTTAGGAATGGGGGTCCATTCCAGTCATGGTATTAGAAACCCAAAAGACTTGAAGAAAGTAAACCCGCAGAATTATATCCCAGCCATCTAAAAAATAAATAAATGCATACATACATACATGAATAAAAAAATCCATAAAGATTGCAGTTACAGATCAACAGCTCTGCTGTCCCCATTATCTAAAGTTTAGTACAAAGGATTAATCCAGATAAAATCCTTTAGCTAGCAGACCTAGGAAACTCGCTCTCTGATGCACTCCCCCGAGAATAGAATAAAGACTCATTGATGATATTTCAATGAAGTAGGCAGATGAACATTACATTCAATAGATCAGATATTTAAAGGCAGTTAAAGACAATGGTGGGAGATCCAGAGGTGCTGAATGGAGGAAAATCTAGGAGATGGGTAAACAAGGAGCCAGTCCCAAAGCTTAAAAGTTAGTCCCTTATTTGAATGTTCCTGAAAGACTCATAAGGGTTTCCAGCTTAACAGCCTGTGGAACCTCATTCTTAGTTAAAAGGTTTTTATTTTTATTTTTAACAAACAAAACATAACAACATGCTACCACTATAGAACTATATTTAAGGAAACACTTTTCCTGAGCTTCATCAGGTCAATCTAACAAGAGTGGTTTATAGAGTAATTTATGCTTTCATCATTGAAACTCCCTGCTTTTACAAGGCCATCACCAGAATTTATTAGCCTGTTTTGTATCACATGTAATATGAGAAGTGTCTGCCTTTGCAGGGCTCATATTCCTTGAAGCAAAATATGAAAACTTTATTACAGAACTTTTTCCAGTTTGATTGTCCTTATTAGTGCATGTATTACATGTAATATGAGAGGCTGTGCCCTCATTTATGGGGCTCGTATCTTCAGGAATGCATTATGAAAGACTAATCCTCTCTTGTTAACAAGGAGGTTTACAATGCCTACTTATAAATGGCTCATATACATGACTAATGTGACCAATCCCCATTCGTCATCTGATGAAGACCGACCTTTTTAGATGCACGGCAGGGAGTCACTTAGAGCCACGCTAGGTGACTCCCACTTTTTTGAACATCACGAGCATCCAGAGAAATAAGTTATTGTGGAAGTAAGATGCAGTGTTCATTTCTTCAGAGTTCAAGGTTTACTAATTTACAGTACAAAAAAAAAAAAAACAGGTGAATTTTACCTTGAAACCTTCTTCCCTATACACAAAGCTCCATCAGAGAGCACCACAGCACATCACCAAAAATCACCATTATGAACAAACTAAATGTATATAGTTATTAATGAGAGACAGAGGAATTACACTGATACAGGAATTCCGAAAATAAAAATCTTCATACGTCTCCTTATCAATATCTGAGAAAAATGTGCAAACCAGCAGTCACTGCAAACATTACATTTATCCAAAGTGGTTGGTCAGATATTTCATATCTATTTATTTACACTTTTATGCATCACTTTCTCTCTCTCTCTGTATATATATATATATATATATATATATATATATATATATATATATATATAGATATAGATATATCTATGTATATAGATGGGTCTACTTCATTTGATCAAAAGACCATTTGAAAAAGGCACTATAGGAGTGGCAAGAGCCTTAGCCAGTATCTGGAATCCCAAGGGCAACAGGTGCAGGCCATCTCTAGCAAAGCATCGTGGTCTGTTGATCATGTCATCCCAGGCAGGCAGATACTGGATCCCCTTAGAATGACACCAGAATCTTAGCCAATTGTTGAAGTCAGTCATTTTGTCCTTGTACTGTGGTTCATAGGTTTGCACTAAGCTTACTGCCCTTGCAAGCCATTTTAAGCCTAGCCAATTATCTCTTGTGAGAATCAAACCCTGCACCTTGTGTTTGTAAGGCGAGCATCTTAACCATTAGGTCACCCTCCCAACCCTTGAGGGAACAATCCCTGTGGTATCATTCTGGGTGATGGCAGGATTTTACTCAGGGCTAGGGTCATACCTGCCTGGGCTACAAGATCGGATAGCTCCTCCATGTCTCTTTTCATGTATTCCAGGGAGGTACGTCTCAGGTCATTCACACCAACATGGACAATGACAGAGTCATATTTGTACTTGTTGTGGAGTGACCTGAGTGCGTGCATTATGTGGTGGATCCTGGCACCTGACAGGCAGCTGACAGTAACTTTCTCCTTGTTTAGCCTGGTGTGTGGAACATCAGTGTGCCTGACTATAGAGTCAGCTATGACTAGAGTGTTGGGTACGTTGTTATGCCTTATGGGCTGTGGTTGAGTGGCACACTGAGTTTGTGGGCTATGTGTCATTTGGGTTGTGTTGAGGGGGTGGAGGGTGCTTGCATTTCTGCTTTGGAGGTCTCTGTTGCTTGAGCAGATTTTTATTGAGAGCCTCCACAAATGTAGGTGTGTTTTTTGTGTTTCTATGTATCTGTTTTGGTGGTGTAGGTTTTGAGGGACTATGTGTTGAGTGTGGTGTGGTGCAAGTGTTTACCTTCTCCTCTTGACTGTCTAGTCCAGTCTTGGGTAAAGAGAGCTTTGCTTCCAGTTTGGCTATATAAGTGCATCTCTCACAGGTTGTAGTGTTGTGTCAAAGGAGGAGAGGGTTGTCTGTGTACATGAGTCAATTGCTGCATTGCCCCAAGATGCCCAGATTCATCAGGTAGACAGGAGAAACACCGGGAGCTGACCCTTAGACATGTCTGGAGAGGTGCTTATTTATTAAGTACTAAAAACGTTTTCCTCTAGACAAGTGAAGAAAGTTGAGTGCTGTAGTAATTTTTAGCTTATTTATATTCATCCTAACCCAGGCCCACATCATAATGAAACCATTACACACAAAATACAAAACAAAACTACATCTCTCTCATTCTCTAAACCCACTCATTCTCTGTCTATTGCCCATCTCAATATACGAAGTATCTGTAACAAAACTAGTCAACTTCATGCCCTTCTAGAAGTCTATCAATTTGATATTTTATGTTTAACTGAAACTTGGCTAAAACCTTCAATTAATGATAGTGAAATCACCCCACCTGGTTATAACATCATTAGACTCGACCGTACTGCCAAAAAGGGAGGAGGGGTAGCAATTCTGTATAAAACAAAACTCCAAATTAGTACCTTAAATCTGACTATTACCAATGACAATAATGCTGAAGTTATCAGTTCTAAACTTCAAATCAATACTACTAAATCCATAAATATCATCTGTGCTTATCTACCTCCTGGAAATAATATCAACACCCTTCAACATATCCTTTACCTACTATCAACCAAATTCCCTCAAGAGACACTAGTCTTAGGAGACTTTAACATAGATTGGCATTCCTGTAACAGTAATAACCCCACTTCCCATATCAACCTATTTGGCTTCAAACAACTCATCAATGGTCCTACTAGAACTAATAAAACCAATAATACTGAAACCACATTGGACTGGATTCTTACTAATACTCCCTTGCAAACCTACAACACAGGCATCCTTCCAGATGACCTTAGTGACCACTCTCTAACCTACATCATTAGATACAAAACTAACCTAACCTTACCTACCACATATAAAACTCTACATACAAAAAAACATTTAAACTCTGCACAATTTCTAGCTAAACTAATACATTGTAATTGGGCCCCACTGAAACATCTCCCACTTAATGAAGCAGTTGAATACTTCAACTTTACATTCCTATCGATCCTAGATCACCATGCCCCAAGCCGTACCATTAGAACCAAAACAAAAACAGCACCCTGGCTAACCAAGAATATGAAGCAAAAAATTATTCTCAGAAATAAATCCTGGGATAAATGGCGGGCTACC
Source organism: Protopterus annectens (assembly GCF_019279795.1). NCBI lineage: Eukaryota > Metazoa > Chordata > Ceratodontiformes > Protopteridae > Protopterus > Protopterus annectens. The sequence continues at coordinate 43,279,979 of NC_056747.1, forward strand.
AAAAACCAAATTGACCACCAAAACTTTAAGGAACTGAGAAACAGCACCAAAAAAGCTATTCTAACAGATAAAAAGAACTATTACTTTCAACTACAGAGAAACACCATAAAAGAACCCCAAAAATTTTGGACTAGTATTAATAATCTTCTATCCCCTGGCCAAGCAATCACACCAAACCCTTAGGATTCTGACCCAGATAATCCCACACAAATAGCCAATGACTTCAACTCTTTCTTCACCAATGCCATCCAAACTCTTGCAAACCACCTTTCTCCTGACACTACTAAACTACTCTCACCTAGTTCAAAAACTACTCTTCCTCCCCTTCACCTACAACCTGTATCTACCTCCTATATCCAATCTCTACTCCAAAAACTTAAACCTACCACCCCAATCTGCCGACAAGCTTCCTGCAGAGTACCTGCAAATAGGAGCTAAAGCCACTGCCTATCCCATTTCCATCCTAATAAATAGATCTATAAAGGAGGGTATTGTCCCTTCTATCTGGAAAATATCCCATATCATTCCCCTTCACAAAGGGGGCAAATCTAATGACTTCTCTAACTTTCGTCCCATAGCACTATTACCACCTATAGCTAAAATCATGGAAAAATGTATCCATAAACAACTACTAAACCACCTTCTCCATAATAACCTACTTGCCAATAGTCAACATGGATTCAGACCTTCCCACAGCACCACTACTGCATTACTCTCCTTTACCAACTCCATCAACTATAACCGCAACAGCAATAAACTCTCATCTTCTCTCTTCATTGACCTATCAAAAGCCTTTGATATGGTTAATCATAAACTTCTTCTGTACATACTAAAATCTCAGGCACTAGATCCCTCCTCCTTAACTTGGTTTACTTCTTATCTTGAAAATCGTCAGCAAGCAGTACTCTGGAAAAGTTCACTATCTACCCTCCTTCCTATTTCTATAGGAGTACCTCAAGGGTCTATCTTAGGCCCACTTCTATTTTCTATCTTTATTAATGACCTCCAGTCAGCTATACCTAACACCACTTGCATACAATATGCAGACGATTCCACTATAATCTGTACTGCTTCTTCTCAAACAGAACTTCAACCTCTCACCCAAGAAACCTTTACCACTGTTGAAAAGTGGTTCTCTGACCGTTGTCTACTCCTTAACCTCAAAAAAACCAAATTACTACTGTTTGCACCTACCCGCAAAACTACTTCCCTAAACTTCTCTATTACTTCCACTGATAACACTCATATTACTCCTGATTCTTCTACAAAACTACTAGGTATTACTATTGACAATAATCTTAATTTTGACTGTCACATCAATAACACAATAAAAGTAGTTAACAAAAAGATTGGATCCCTTTACAGAATCAAATCCTTCCTTACACCTGAAGCCCGGACCACCTTAGCCCAATCTCACCTCCTCTCTACCCTTCTATATGCTTCCCTATTTACACAAATCTCTCTAAATGTAACCTTAAGAAACTTGCTTCATCTTACCATAATATTGCTCGATTTGCCACAGGATCCCAGTTTAGAACTCACCACTGTCTGAACTTAAAACAACTAAACTGGCTTGAACTTCCTAACAAGCTTACTTATCAACAGCTCTCAATAGCTCACAACATTCTATATCAACCATCCAAAACACCAATACTCTCTAATCTCCTTACTCCCTACAACAATCTGAAACAACTACGTTCTTCAAATAAACTACTAGTTAATAGTACCAAACCCAATAATGCTGCAGGAGATTGTCTTTTTTCCAACTCAGTTGGCAAAATGTGGAACAAACTTCCACTTAATATCTCATCTTTGTCCACTCTTCCACTCTTTAAAAAACAACTGAAACTCCATCTTAATAAACACTGGCTTTGCTCCTGTACCAATCCTGATTAACCTTTCTTCCTCCTTTCCTCTACCTCAATATTTCCTTCTCACTATAACACATCCTGACTGATCCCCATGGACATAATATCCTTGTAGATACAACTTATCTCATATATACTATGAGAAAAAAAAAAAAAAAATTATGACTATGTATTATTTTAGACTATGTTATGATATTATAAATTGCGTATTGCAATTATTTGTTTTGTTTTGATATGTGTATTTTCTATGTATTTTTTCTGTATTCCCCTTACTTGTTATAACCTTTGGAGCTTTTCTCCCCGGGCCTCCACTGAAAATGGACATATATCCAGCTGGACTAGCCCGGTCAACAAATGTAAAATAAATAAATAAAATAAATTATTTAGTGCTTACAACAAGTTCTGAACAAGTGCTCAACTCAAAGAAATAGATTTGAGTGCTAAAACTAGAAAACTGGCCAGTTCTAAGGGAAAATTTGAAGTGCAGACTTTATGGCACCGGGAATTTCTGGGAATAAAACAGGGAGATTGATAATTTAGCTTAAAGTAAACTGGGATACCAATTTAGGCATAAAAGAAGGATTAACCCCCCCCCAAAAAAAAATTTTGACATGAGAAAGCATTGAAAACTGGAGGATCCATGGGCAGACATGCTGAAATGGCCAATAAATGAACCTTGGTGGAAGCACCAATACACTGGCCCAGTGCTTCCTGGAATTCATCAATTCCAATGCCCTGGACCAGCTCATTCTGACCCCCAATAGAGGAAGCAACATCCTTGACCTCGTTATTACTAACATGGGTGACTGTTGCTCTACACCAATAGTCAATCCCTTCCTGGTCAGATTCGACTATAAACTAATCACCATGGAAATCCACACTCAACAGATCATGCTGGAGGGACAGGTTCCTCACCCAGACACTGCCCATGCTCTGGAATAGACTTCCCATACATGTCAAGCAGAGCACCTTAATGTCCCTCTTCAAGAGAAATGAGTGGATGGGTAATAGAAAGTTCACCCAGGGATCACTCCAGTGGCTCTACTTGATAGAGGCACTGGGAACTAACGTTGGCCGGCATGATGCCAGGGCACTTCTATGGGCTAGGCTTGTAAAGGCTCCAGGGCCATTAGCCTAGTACACACCTATGAACAGTTATATTTAGAAATAATTCTCATACTCAAATGTTAAAAGTTTATGAGGAAAATTATAGCTTTTTTCCCTCTTCTGAGTAATGGTATTGGCTTTGTGTCTCAAGTGACTAAACACTCTTTGAAATGTGTTTATGATTCAGCTGCTGCTACTGGAGTTATTATTGGAAGACTTGCCTGGATGCATAGACAAAACCTTCCTGAGGACATACCTCTCAACCGCTTAGCACAAGATATCTGAACAAAGCCTAGAATAACATGGGGGGGGGGGACTTTGGCCCAAAAATAGGGACAGATTTTAAATATTACTCTTATAAACTTAGAAAGTTGCAAGAATAACATGATTTGTGTTAGCTTATATTTTATGTAAGATAAAAGGTCTGAAACTCATATTTATGTTATTTAGTGACTTCAATGCTCACTGATTTTCCAGAACGCCACAAATTTTATGAGACATAGACCACAACATATGAGGTAGAACTATGGCAATCTGTGACCTGGACAGTGTAGAGGTATGCCTGAGGATGATAAATCTGAAATACGAATTTTCCCTAAAATAGAGAGGCCATCTGCTGCAGAGGTCCTCAAAAAGTGTGATGAGAGAGGGAAGATGGTTCTGGTAATTTCTCAGATTATGCAGGTCAGATATGTCAAGAATTTTACAGATTCCTCTAGCTGTTTTATTAAAAACAAAATAAGCATACAGCTTAAATGAAATGTCTGGGTCCTTCCCACAGGACTGTTTTCCTGGGCTATCTCCTAGAATCCTATGTTCAGCGAGTATTTCTTCCAAAGCAAATAGAAGGTCTATATCTACAGCTATTCCAGACTTTTTCCAATCAGACGAAAACCTCAACAAGTGAATTCCTCAGGATACTAAGTTTCATGGCATCCATAACTCATGATTCACTTAGCCAGACTCCACATGATAAAAATTCAGTGGCACCTCAAATTCGTTTGGCCATAACATCATCAGACCGTTATTCCCGATTCCTGTCTTGTGATTTGTAAAAAGGAACTCGTTTGTTGGACAGACGTGTTATCCAAATCCAGCCTCCGTTTGTAACCCTCTGATATGGGTCCTGCTGGGGCTGGGACAAAACTGAAAGAACAAACAAAGTATAATAAGCGTGCTTCCTTATCCGTAGCCGTTAAAGACAGTAACCTGTATACGTCTGATTTTTGTGAGGAAAGTGAAAATGTAATGGTCACAGTAATATATTACATATAAGGCAGCAGATAATAATTGGTGATATTTTAAACCCACACATAAATACATGAACAATGCCTCTGCCCCTGAAAAGCCAAGTCTACCACAAGATGCACAGACAAACACGCCCATAGACACACGCACACCTAAACACACAACACATGCTGATTGCTGACCTTCAAGCAAATCATAGGAATACAAGTACACCTAGGGCAAGTCTTTATGGTATTGGAGTAAACCAGAGCACGTGGATAAACCCACACAGAGACAGGCAAGGGATGCAGACTCTACACAAGAAAAGCCACAGACAAGAACTGAACCAGAGCCAAGCACTGTGAAATGGCAATGCTACTCATTTCAAAACCATGTCAATGAGCAGTTGCTTTCACACAGCCAAAGCCATCTACCAAGTGCAAGGTTGATGTTTTATGATGGAAAGTTAAAGAAATTATGGCCAGCTTGTTACAACTAAATACACTGCACTCACACAGAGAGACAGATAGACACACACAAGTGCAAAGCATAAACCATAGCAATACTAGCTTTAGACCAGTACACTGCTTCTGCTATGCCATATCAGCAGTAGTTGTTTAAGAACAGCGGCAGGAGTAGTCATGTTTATTCACAGACACCTCTGCACCCATAACTTACAGCTAAAAAGGTGAAAGAGAAGTCAGACAAGCATGTCTGACCAAGTGGCACCCTTGGCAGATACCCCAGTCAGAAATGGCTAAGGCTGGAAACGCCTATGTACCAGAAGTTATCCAGGTTCCGTAGAAGACCACAGTCATGCATACTGACATGGCATTTAGCTGCCATGGCTGTGCACTCCATCAAGGTAGGCAGCAGCTATTCCAACAGTGGGCCATTCATATAGAACACACTAAGTAGCATGCAGTGGCAAGAGAAACCACAGGCACTTAGCTACTGCATGCAGTGGCAAGATAAACCACAGTCACTTAGCTACTGAATGCAGCAACAATATAAACCACAGTCACTTAACTACTTCATGCAATGGCAATATAAACCACAGTCAGTTAGGTACTGCATGCAGCAACAATATAAACCACAGTCACTTAGCTACTGAATGCAGCAACAATATAAACCACAGTCACTTAACTACTTCATGCAATGGCAATATAAACCACAGTCAGTTAGGTACTGCATGCAATGGCAATATAAACCACAGTCACTTAGCTACTGCATGCAGTGGCAATATAAACAACAATCATTTAGGTACTACATGCAATGGCAAAATAAACCACAGTCACTTGCCTACTGCATGCAGCAGCAATATAAACCACAGTCACTTAGCTACTGCATGCAATGACAGTATAAACCACAGTCACTTACCAACTGCATGCAGCAGCAATATAAACCACAGTCACTTAGCTACTGCATGCATCAGCAATATAAACCACAGTCACTTACCTACTGCATGCAATGGCAATAAAAAAACACAGTCACTTAGCTACTGCATACAATGACAATATAAACCACAGTCACTTAGCTACTGCATGCAGCGGCAATATAAACCAGAGTCATTTAGGTACTACATGCAATGACAATATAAACCACAGTCACTTACCTACTGGATGCAGCAGCAATATAAACCACAGTCACTTAGCTACTGCATGCATCAGCAATATAAACCACAGTCACTTACCTACTGCATGCAATAGCAATAAAAAAACACAGTCACTTAGCTACTGCATACAATGGCAATATAAACCACAGTCACTTAGCTACTGCATGCAATGGCAATATAAACTACAGTCACTTAGCTACTGCATGCAAAGGCAATATAAACCACAGTCACTTAGCGACTGCATGCAGCAGTAATATAAACCACAGTCACTCAGCTACTGCATGCAGTGGCAATATAAACAACAGTCATTTGGGTACTACATGCAATGGCAATATAAACCACAGTCACTTACCTACTGCATGCAGCAGCAATATAAACCACAGCCATTTATTTACTACATGCAATGGCAATGTAAACCATAGTCACTTAGCTACTGCATGCAATGACAATATAAACAACAGTCACTTAGCTACTGCATGCAGCGGCAATATACACCACAGCCATTTATTTACTACATGCAATGGCAATGTAAACCATAGCCACTTAGCTACTGCATGCAATGGTAATATAAACACAGTCACTTAGCTACTGCAGGCAGCAGCGATATAAACCACAGTTTCTTAGCTACTGCATGCAGCAGTAATATAAACCACAGTTATTTAGGTACAACATGCAATGGCAATGTAAACCACAGTCACTTACCTACTGTATGCAGCAGCATTATAAACCACAGTCACTTAGCTACTGCATGCAATGGCAATATAAACCACAGTCACTTAGCTACTGCATGCAATGGCAATATGAACACAGCCACTTAGCTACTGCAGGCAGCAGCAATATAAACCACAGTTTCTTAGCTACTGCATGCAGCAGTAATATAAACCACAGTCATTTAGGTACAAAATGCAATGGCAATGTAAACCACAGTCACTTACCTAATGCATGCAGCAGCATTATAAACCACAGTCATTTAGCTACTGCATCCAATGGCAATATAAACCACAGTCACTTAGCTACTCCATGCAGCAGCGATATAAACCACAGTCACTTAGCTACTGCATGCAATGGCAATATAAACCACAGTCACATAGCTACTGCATGCAATGGCAATATAAACCACAGTCACTTAGCTACTGCATACAGCAACAATACAAACTGCAGTCAGTTAGCTACTGTATGCAATGGCAATATAAACCACAGTCACTTAGCTACTGCATGCAGCAGCAATATAAACCACAGTCACCTACCGACTGCATGCAATAGCAATATAAACCACAGTCACTTAGCTAGCCCCCAAAGGGAATCATTCACATACAGCCATAAAGCATAGCCTCTGCAAAGTAGAATAATTTTCAAACTAGAACAGAAGTGTGCTGGTCAAAGAAGTATATGTTATCAAAATATGTGCTTGTCTAATGGCTCTGCTAAATTTAAGTCAAATATTATTTATTCAGTAAGCTGTAAAGATGGTAGATTCACCACAGGAGACTATGTTGCATTTCTTAGTGTTGAGGGTATGCCCATGATTAACAGAAATATTTTTCTGGTCCAGCCTTTGCTGGAGAATTTGAACAGTGGGGTTTACTGTAGTGTGATTTCAGAGATGGTATATGTAATTTACGGAGGGGTTGGGGGTTGCAGACCCTCACATGGGGGGTGCAGAGGGGCTTGCCCCCCTGTAGAAATGTAGCACAAAGTGTGTTTACTACTTTGGTGTTGTTTTAGGTGGAGGGGATGTTATTTACATGTGATTTGTAGGTTTATAGTTGTGATACAAAGTTTCAATGTTATAAAATTCGGTGTTATGAGTTTTAGACGTTATGGTCTCAGTGTTTTGAGCTTTGATCTTATGAATTTTATTGAAGGGGAGCCCATGAAAATATATACTAAAGAGGAGGTGAACTCATGGAAGAGTTTTGTGAGATACAGTACAGTTGTGTAAGTAAACTTACCATACCATTAGGTGTTCGAATAACTCACGGTAGAGTTTTGTGAGATACAGTACAGTTGTGTAAGTAAACTTACCATACCATTACATGTTCAGATAATCACTGCTGCCGTAGCCTAAGCTATATGGTTCTATCTGATACAGGATAAAACAGCCAGCCAGCTTCCAAAGCTTAAAGGCACCTTCCACATGCCAAAACCTTTACTTAGTTCAAGCTGAGATGACTAAACATCAGGTTTGAATGCCAAGCCCTTTGGAGCTTTCATGCCAAATGAGAGAGGAAGGCTAAGCCCTGAGAGGAAATTGCTAGAAAAAGAAAAAAAAATATGTCCTTATCCTGTCCCAAAAAACGTACAAAAATAATGGGGACAGATGGAGGAAGCAGCTATTGCAGCAATGCTAATTTGAACATCTACTGGTACAGTAAGTTTACAGTTGTAGTACGTTCATCAATATTATCGCTGCTGCAGTAGCTTAAACTATATGGGTATATTACCATAGCTTAAAAGAATTTGGAGGTGGAAGGGGAACAGTCTAACAGGTCCCGGATGATAATCCTAGCAAAGCCGGTCCTAAATTCTGAATGCAAAATACAGTAGAACAGTAACCTTCTTGGACCTAAATCCCATACCTTGGTTTATAAGTTGCACATCACAGAATGATTTCCTCACTACTGTAGACTCATGAGGGCTGTCTATTTGTGTGCCCCCACTCTTTGAGATATGTTGCCAATATGATAGTTGGATGACGTCCCAAAGAATACTATTATGCATTTCTTGGCATTTAGTTTTAGTCCATGGCTCTGACACCAGCTGATTGTCTGTGTCAGCCCATCCTGGAGAACATTTGTGTCGGTGGGGGAGTCTGTGACTGCTTCTAATTTGCAATTATCTGCAAGTTTGTCAACCAGAAGCCCTTGACATTGGTCTTGACTTTAGAGAAGTAAATGACAAAAAAGGAACAGTCTCAGGTCATATCCCTGAGGGACTCCGCTTGTGACTAGACTCTTTGTAGAGGTAGACGCCCCAATTGTAACTTCTGTCTATGAACCAATTGGCTATCCACCAGATGGTATAATGGTTTATAATTAACCTCCTGAGTTTGTCAACAATGCCCGAGTGAGGTATTGTGTCATGTGCCTTGACCAGGTCAAGGGAGGCAGTGTCAAACATTTTGCCCTCATCTATTGCTTTGGTGACCTTCTTGTATAAGTCTACTAGATTGAGTAGGCATGACCTGCCCTTTGTGAAACCAAACTGGGTTGGGTCCAGTGTCTGGAGTTTTCTTTATCATTATTGATCATTTCCGTGGTGATTCTTTCCATGGTTTTGCATATGAGACAAGTGAGACTTATTGGCCTGTAGCTTCTGTGGTGTGTAGATGGCCCACCTTTGGGCAGAGGATGACTCTTACTGTTCTCCATTTGTGAGACACAAAGGCTGTTTGAATGCTACAGTTAAATAGCAATTCCATAGGTAATGTTTCATGCTGTTTAGAAGGCATCCTGAGGTACTGTGTGGGCCCATCAAAGCAGTGTTCTTGGCTTTAGTTATATTTGATGTTATTTCCAGAGGGCAGGTTGAGAGGGAGAAAGGGGTAAAGTTAGAGGTGAATTTGTCTGCCAGTAGGTGCGCTATATTTTCTAGCTCAGTATATGTGGCTCCATTAACAATGAGCTCTGCACACAATTGTGTATTGCCTTTGAGGTTGCAAAGACTGCCTTTTGGTTGTCCTTGGCCTGGTAGGTGAAACTGACCTGAGATTTGTGTACTGTAGACTTTCTTTGTTCTGTGAGTTGTTTGTTTAGGTAGACAGGGCCTCCTACAGTTTGCCTTGATTTTCTTCCTTCTATTACACAGACTACTGATGTTGTTACCCCAGCAGGGGGGGGCTACTTTTTGAGGTAGTCCTGCACTTCTTCTTAGTGGGTACAGCTGCCACTATACAGCCATCAACATGCTTGTATAGGGTTTCTCTGAACACTTCTGTGTAGGCAACAATGTTTTCGGGGTTTATGGTGGCTTGAAATTTCCAGGTTATCAGTTAATAGTAGGAAGTTAGCTTCAGAGTAGTTCCTGAATATTCCAAGCTTAGCTGGGGTTCTGGGTTTTCTTTTTACTTCAAAGGAGATCTTTTTGTGGTCTGACCTTGCCAGAGAAGATGCAGTACTCTTCCATATTAGTAAGGCCTAGCACCAATAATTTTGCGCTGGGCTCAGTGTATTGACAGTCTGGTCCATGGAGTTTTCGTTTACAAAATCCAGGAATCTCTGTGCGTTTACAGTGTGTGTTGTATATGATCCTAGTTAATAACAGCATAATTAGACACCCATGAATGTGGTATTAGGTTGGATGGTGAGCGTTTCCAAAAAGCTTAAATACATATTTTGGGTTTCCTGGGTCATACAGGGGGACCTATAGCTTGCAGGGAAGTGATATGGGATTTTGCCTATGGTGATTTGAATGTGGAGAAGCTCAAGTGCATTGTCCTTTTTGATCAGCCTTGAGGTCTATTTGGTTTTGATGTAAATGGAGACACCTCCACCTTTAATCCCTGTCTGTGTAGTAGCAGGTCTAGATGTGTGGAAGGCATTATAAGTTGGCACCGCTGCTATGGTCTCCATGGCTTTAAACCATGTCTCAGTGATAGCACAGATGTCAACATTCTCTAGGGTAAGGAGAGCTTGTATGGGGTGCAATTTCTTGTTTAGATACCAAGCACTGAGCAGTAACCCCTTTAGATTTTCTTGGTTTTGATGTGCTAGGTCATAAGTATTTTCAGTCTGGCATTGCCTAAAAAAGGCACTAATGGGGGAGAACAATGTTTTAGCCAATATTAGGAAGCCTAGAGGGCAGAGGGGCAGACTATCCCTGGCAAAGCAGTGTGGTCTGTTGACCATCTCCTTTCATGCTGACAAATACTGCACCCCCTTAGAATGGCACCAGAAACTAAGCTGACTATTAAAGTCAGTCTATTATTGTTAGAATGGGGCAGTGGGTTGTGGGTGGTTTTTGGGAGGATTTTGGCCTTTGTTAGTGAATTTGTTGATAGAGTCTATGAAAAACTGGTTGAGGAGAGAGGCGGTCTCATGGTCAAGAAGGTTAGGGTAGGGATTGGGGGTTTGGGGTTTATCAGGGTGGAGGATAGAGTTGATAGTTTTCAAGAAGTGTTTAGGACTTGAAAGAGTGAAGTGTCTTAGCGTAAAATAACTTTTTATCATTGTATATTTCTTTTTTAGTCTGTTTCCTAAGTTCTTTAAATAGTTGGAGGTTATAGGGGATTTACTATTTAGCCAAGTTTTCCAGGCATTGTCTTTTTTATGCATTAGTCTTTACTGAGCCAGGGGCATAGTTTGATTTTATTCTTATTTTATATGGAGGGGATAATCAGTTGAGGGTATTCAGAAAGATGCGGTTGAATTCGAGTATGGCTTCCTCAAGAGGGAGAGAGTTCAGGCTGGACTAGTTTACTGCAGACAGACTATCATTGAGACAAGAGGGGTTGAAATCTTTGAGTTTACGACAGATTTTGTACAAATGTGATTTCTGTTGTTGGGGTTGGTATCTCTCTATGCTGATGGATATGTGGTCACTTAGTGCATCAGGTAGTGTTGTGTCATTGTGATAATGTCGGGGGCTGTTACAGAGGATCCAGTCAATTGTTGTACCTTCACTGGACTGTTTGGAGTGTCTTGTTGGGGGTGGTGATAATTTGGGTGAACTGAACAGATTGATGCTTTGGGCAGGTGAAGGGTCATACCCTTCGGGAAAAACAAGGTAACCCCAAGCTACCATATAGGTGGCAATCCACTAAGCACAGAAGACGTTATCAGGGACCTGGGGACCCAGGTTGACAGTGGCCTTTCTTTTGACACTCACGTTGCTAAAGTGGTTAGAAAGACCTTCTACATTTCCCACCTGATCATGAAGAGATTCACATCCAGATCTACTGAGGTCATTGTTCCCTTGTACTCTTCACTTATCAGACCAATGATCGAGTACAATGCCCCATTCGGGATGTATCTCACCCGACATCTGCAGCAATTGGAGAGACCCCAAAAGTTCCTCACCAAAAGGATAAAGAGACTCCAAAATATGTCATATGCTGCCAGATTGAAGAAACTCCAGCTCTATTCAGTCGCATACCGTCTGCTCAGAGGTGACATGTGCCTGACATACAAGGCTATGTCCAACCCGGAATTAATGGACATGCTCCACCTCAAAAAATCCAAATCCACCAAAACCACTAGAGCAAGCGACTTAAGCCTTAGCACGGACATAAATAGGATGTGCTGGAGGGATAGATTTATCACTCAGAGACTCCCTATGCTGTGGAATAAAATCCTGGTCCATGTGAGGCAGAGCACCTCGCTGGCTCTGTTCAAGAGAAATCTTGACCTGTGGATGGGAGATCGTAGGTTTACCCCAGGAATCATCTCTGTGTCACTGCTGGACAGAGGCACAACAAACTAATGGGCACAGTATTTTTTCATATAAGGGGTGGCGTAAGCCACAAAAATTTGGGCTAGGCTTATAAATGCCTTAGGGCAGATAGCCTTGTATAAACCTATGAACCTATGAACCTATTTGAGGGCTTTCCAGTCTATATCCACATCTGCTAGCAGTAAAGTCTCATAGGGTATGTTGTGAGATGTCCAGGAGAGTATATTTTCAAGAATTTGGATGTTCTTGCCTAGAGGAATATAAATGGTAGCAATAGCAAGTTTTTTGTGGTTGTTTAACACACTAGGAACAACACACCCCATTACGGACAATGGTTTTGTGAGCAGCATCTATCTTATGCTTCCCAGGTAAGGCAGCTCCTACACCTAGCACTACAGTGTGATCACTCTCCCTGCGCGCCAGTAAATCTCAGGGTACAAACTCAGTGGCAGCTGCCAATAATCATCAATTTTTAAACATTTCCAAATCACAATGCCATATTGTTTACCCTCATTTACATTTTCCATGGGGGTCATTAGCATAATATTGCTAATTTGCATATCATTATCTGGGCATTAGGATGTGATGCTGACTGCACAATGTCTTCTTCTTATGCAGACCTTCTGCATATGAATCTGAATTAGACCAATCCAACACGGTGCTGCTTGTTACACAGTTTTGCCCATCACAATGTTTTCTGCTTATGCAGCCCCTCTGCATATGAATCTGAATTAGACCAATCCTGCACAGTGCTGCTTGTTGCACAGTTTTGCCCATTACAATGTGGTATTTGTTTCTTAAGCCTGTCCATTAACCTATAGCAAACTAACAGACTGCAAACTAAAGCTCCTCTTGAATCAGTAGCTCATTCCATTCAGTAGCACAACCTCAAAGGAGAGTGCTACTTTCTCAGAAGAAAATGGTTGAGAACTAGAAACTGCACATAATAGAAACAGTTAAAAGGACCAGCTCCATTCCAGTAATTCACCAAAAGAAAACACCCACATCATGTTAGAATATGAATGGACATTAGATAATTAAATAAAGCACTGCAAAGGGAGAAACATATATCACAGACACATACTGTCACAGCATCTTTGAATAAAACAAAGGTATTTGCAAACTTAGGTTGAAAACTATTGACCCAGTACAAATGCAGGCCTGATGTGGGGTTATATCTAGAATATATTCAGCAACTGCAATGTTTCAAAACATAATAGGGGCTCAGATATTACTGGATGGCAAAATAGGAAAATGGTAACACCAGAAAAAGACTGCTTGATAGACCAAAGCAAAGTGGGTTAACCTAAAACAAGTGTGTGACTCTATGAAATCCATTCTAGAATTCTGCAGGTTCACTTTTTCCAACAAAAGCAATGCCTCCTGATCCTAATAAGATTAAAATATTAAATAACACAGTTTCTTTGAGTTAATAAATTACCATTACAATACCAAAAGTGTGTAGTGTGAAGACCAAATGTTAAGAAAAAACACCACTTGCACAATAGAAAAACTTTAGTTAATTAAAACCAGGTATCACTGACAGCAAATGTTTTCCTTAATTCACAACTTAGAACTTTCTGAAACTCCTACACCACTTAGCATTTATGGCAAGAATAACCACACAGACCACCATGCTGTAAACCATATAACACTGAGAGAAACTTTAATAAAACTGAATAAAATAATAAAAGTTTAAAAATCTTGAATGAAAACGGATAAGCGCTTTTGGGAAACTACACTTCATCAGATCCATCCAATCAAAATTCTTCTCCACCATGTATAAAAACAATCAAGCAATAATAGTTAAAACATGGGTCTACACCCCGTCAAAATCAGCTTTATCGAGATAACCCCATTGAAACCAGAGGATCCTACAGGACTCAAGTCAATTTAGTTCTATTTACCAGTACCATGAACGTAAAGCTATGTCCTTCATAATTCCTTTCATGCTGAGCTAGTGCATTATGCTGTGAAAGCAACCTTATAGCTCTCATATGTTGCAAAACATGATCTTTAAGTGATCTCTAGGTTTTGCCCACATAAACAGATGAGCATTTCCCACATCTCACAAGGTATATCACATTCCTAGTAAGACAGTTTGCATATAGGCAGGGACGATATACCTTATCCGTGACTGGATGTTTGAAGCCATTCTCAATGCTGCTTAGTCCACAGACTTTACAATGCTCACAAGGAAATGTGCCGATCTTCTTGGATTTGACTGCTCATCTTATTGGCAGCTCATCCTTACATAATAACCATTTGAAGTTCATGTTATTCTTGAAACTAAACGATGGTAGATCTCCTACTATCTCTTTTACTTTTGTGTCAGTCAGAAGAATTTTCCAATTACTTTTTATAATATCACATATCCCACTGATGTCACTGCTATATTTCAATACCACCTTAGTCCATTCTAGTTGAGACATCCATCTAACATCCACACATCCTCGTCCTTCATCAGAATCATTTTTGCTATAACACGGTCTCCCTCGAGTTTTCCTCAGAACATCAACATCAATCGATGCAGTGCATATATCTCACTCACTGTAGCCACGGGAGCATAATTAGATGGTTAAACTCTCTACCTCTTTCACAAAAGCATTATCCTCAGTACATAGTCTGGATGTTCTCAGAATCTGACCTTTGGCTATATTTCTGAATATATAGGGTTGATGCATACTATCTCGAGCTAATAACCCGTTATTCCAACAGAACTTCCTATGGATAGAGGTACTTAATGTATCATCATACAATTTCAATAACTTTACGTCCAGGAAATCAATCTCACTCTCCAATATATGAACTGTAAATCTCAGAAACATAGTACTATTCTCCAGATATTGTACAAACATATATAACTTATCCATTGTGCCTCTCCACAACAGAAACACATCGTCCATGAATCTGCTGTAAAACTGTATACAATATTTATATGTATTGTCTTGACCATGAGTTGTCATTTCCTTCCAGTAAAACTTAAATTTGCATACATATTTGGACAGTGGGTGCCCATAGTAACACCCCAGTGCTGCCAGTAATATTCAATAATAAACATAAAGATATTGTTTTCCAGTATCAGCTGTGTTAAAAGTGCAGATCAAATCAATCATGGTTGGCTCACATTGCTCATGTTTGATGGCAAATTCTCTAAAGGCCCTAAGCCCATATTCATTAGGAATAACAGTGAACAGCTCGCATCCAATGTCACAAAGAAAAGTTCTTCGTACACTAACTGATTGCACATGACTAATTGCAAACGTTGTAAAAATTGCACAGTGTCTTTCAAAACTGCCAGTGCTTTCTCTAATAAGGGCCTAAGTTTTTTCTCTATCCATATGGATATTGGCTCGGTTGACCAACCTCTGCCTGATACTATTAGTCTGAAGGGGGGATCAGTAGTACATTTGTGTATCTTGGGGAGTGCCTTAATGGCTGGTATTACTGGAAAATTGACCAGAAAGAAATTATATAAACTCTCATCAATCCTACATTGCATTAACAGATCAAAAAGGTCATCTTTCAGATTCTTAATTATAAACTCAGTCCGTCTCTTATCAATCTTCTGATAGGTAGAACTTTCAGACAGCATCAGTCTCATCTTGTTTACATATGGACCATAATCTAGCGCAACTATAGCACCACTTTTGTCGGCTGGTCTTTTAACAATTTCATGATTCTCCATCAACTCCTTCAATGCTATCCTTTCATTCTCAGTAAAATTATAAAAATCTGTTAGATGTTTAGATCCAATGTAGTTAGCAATATCTCTTTCACATGTCTTGATAAAGGTATCCACAACGGGACATGGAACAGGCATATAAGTACTTGGTTTCCTATACTTAAGTATATCCCTGTTGCTTTCATTGACTAAATTATTTCTAAGTGTCACCTTCCACCCAAACAATCTCAAACCCATAACAACATCATGTAGCTTAGAAGAAGTAGCAGGTATAAAACTCAGACCTTTATTATATTACTTGTACTGTACAGTACTTAATTGACATTTAGAAAGATTATATAACAAGCAATCTTCTGATCCATTGTTGATTATAGTAACACTTTGACTCATTTTCTCCTTCTGCTCACTGAGCAAGTACGTTTCTCTATATTCTTGAGTCTCATGGGTACTGGTAGCACGGAAAACATGAGGATACTGGCCATGGCTCTTTCGGTCTGGCTTCCAGCACGTAATGACTGATAGTGTTCTTATTTCCACCAAAACAATGTACATTACTAGATGTTCTGAGGGTGGAGGACAACACAGCTGTAGGTTTATCAACATTATTCCACATATTATCAGTACTACAAGGGATACTCACATCAGTTGGGCCATTATCCAACAGACCCCCATTGTTATCCAATTCATTCAGTTTATCTAGACCATCACTATTCCTCACTGTTCCACTGCTATTCACAGATTTATCCACCCCATCCTTATGCTTACCAACATTCCCTGTTTGTTTAATCCCATCTCTAACTTTCGGCCATATAAAAATGTTCCCAGCTTTAAAGCCAATGCAGTCTCGTTGTAACTTTCTCATCTCAATCTGCTCTAATTTATTATCGTGTAGAGCAACAGAGCTAAAGAGACTGTCCAGTCTAGTCAGATAGACCTCACTGGGAAAGTGTCTCTCAATTTCCTCCTGTTTGCATTCAACCTCCTTAATGAGCTCTTCTTCTTCAGGTGCAAAAAAACTCTAGAAGCAACTGGGTGTATTTAAAGCTGGTTTCAATATTAGTCCTCTGCCATTTAGCTAATATATCTGGATACGCCGTACCATGTGTCGGTATACGCAAAATGCATAGACCCCTTGGTATTACCTTATAGTGCTGACAGGTTTGTAGGTGCATTCTTTGCCACTGCAGTCTTTTGAGTTTATATAAATTCATTTCCAGTTCTTTAAAGAAATGATCAAATAAGTCCAAATCTGGGTCCAAATTAACGTCACTCACTTGTTTGTCCATAAAGTCCATCCTGATAAGAGGTCACTTTAAACAGATAATAGATCACTTAAAGATCTTGTTTTACAACATATGAGTGATATAAGGTTACTTTCACTGCATTAGCCCAGCATGTAACAAATTATGAAGAACATAGTTTTACGCCCATGGTGCTGCAGATTCAAAGGGAGAATAAGAGGGGTGAGCGACATGCTAAATAGAACTTAAGTGACTGAGTCTTATTCGATAGCTGATCTACCAGCAGGCAAATTCCCTGGTTTCAATGAGGTTGTCCCGATAAAGCCGATTCTGAAGGAGTGTAGATCCATGTTTTATTGGTTGATTGTTTTTATATCTGGTGGAGAAGAATTTTGATTGGATGGATCTGATGAAGGGTAGTGTCCCGAAAGTGCTTATCTGTTTTCATTCAAGATTTTTTAGCTTTTATTTTTTTATTCAGTTTTATTAAAGTTTCTGTCAGTGTTATATGGTTTACAGCATGGTGGTCTGCGTGGTTATTCTTGCCATAATTTCTTTCACTGTACCACGTAGGTCCTTTGGTTTTCTCCGTTCGAGTTCTTTTTTGGGTTCCACTTAGGGATTATAGGAAGTTCAAGGCTACAGAGTCTTCCAAACATTCCCTCCCTAGCCTGTACCTTCCCTCTCCAGGAGAACCAGGCCAGTCAAACTTAGGGTGAATGTATTATCTACAAGGGGAGTCTATACCAGTGATGAGGGAGACACTGAGCAAGGAGGCTGGTTCTGCACCTTGTCTCATTATTCTGCTGAAGTGGGTTTAGATCTCTTATTCTAATATTTATGGGAGTGATTGATTTATGAAGGTATAAGAGATCCTGGATTACTGGGCCTATAAGTCACAAAAAGAAAGAACAATGTCTCTAGCCTTTCCTGGTATGTTAGGGATTGTAAGCATGTGTACTCTTTGTTAAAAAATTCTGGGTCTTTCCAACTGTTTGATACATCTGGTAAGGTACATCCCAAAGATGGTTTTCTATTCCATGGATCTGTCTAGTCTGTGTTTTAGTCTGATCAGTGCTGAATTACAAGGGGACAATAATTTATTTAGATCTGGATGATATTCCCTTGAAGATTAGATGTGCCAAGTAGGACATCTTGACACCTGTTTCTACACAGTCATCAAATAAGAAAGAATTTTCATCCCAGGACCCCAGGTCTCTAACTACACTTTCATTCTGAAGTGGGGTATTGTCAGTGCTGTGTGCTGGGGGATAGTTTATCTGTCAAATGATACAATGCTGCAATTAGAGTATTTCATTTAACCCCATTGTTGATACCAGGCATTTACAATAAGTGCTTGCTTGATTGAGCCCTGCTGAATACCACTGATTACCTTAACACTCTGCATTTCCCATCCGTATCATGTGGGCTGTTTTAAACAACTTGTAATCCATACAGGGATATATTTGTAACACATTTAGTTTATTAATTAGACTAGCATAAACGATGCTGTCAAATACCTTAGCCAAATCAAGGTTTTAAGCTAAGCTGTGTGTACTGTGTGATCACTGTCAAAAGTTTGTGTTATTTTTCCAAAGTTTTCCTTGGACTGAGATTTAGTTTTTGGGCCTTTTGGCAGGAATCCCTCTCAGAATAGAGGACAGTGAGATAAAACAGAATGACTGGTAAGGGACCTTGCCCTAGACAGGAGCTACCTCTTACCCAAACAAATTGCTGCATATCTAGCCTGATGAGATTTTTAAAGCACTGTTTGTCGAGTCTGTTATAATGTGTTCCACCACAGCCTTACAAATGAGACTCATCAGGCTGATAGGCCTATAATTCCCACGGTCAGAAATAGGGCCACTTTTATTTAGTGGCATCACCAGTGCTGTATGTCATATGTACGAGATGGACCTCTAGCCAGGCTCACATTAAATATTTTATGGAGAGGTTCCTCCAGGACATGTTTACAGCTATGTAACAAACAGTCAGGTGGGTTATCTGGTCCCATGGAGGAAGTGTTCTAAGGCTTGCATAGCACTGTAAGTACATGTTCTTTAGTGATGATGGGGGTGTTGCAAGACACAGGAATTGCAGGGTTTTGGACAGTCACCTCAGGATTGACATTTGCACTAAATTTATTTGCTATTATTGTCCACTGGATCCACGTGCATTTTGCCACTTAGTATGACTTTTGTACACTGTTAAGTTTTGCTCCTTAGTTTTCTAGCATAACTAAATAAACAATTTGTAATTCTCTTTAGTTTCAGATGCCAATCTGAGTTTGTGGGCTGCCATAATAGATCTAATAGTATTTTCTTAATTCTTAGTCAATTTCTAAACATGTCATTGACTTGGGGAGGGGGGTCTTTAAACCTGCTGTATACTCTAATGCGTTTTTTCCTTTCCTTGTATATTTTATTTATGCTGGTGGACAACAGAGATTATTTATTTTTATTTCCCATTATATTTGGATCTGGATGGGACTGCCAATGCTATACATGTATTTGCAAGTTTATAAAACTCATTTGCTAATCTATCTACTCAGGTAAAGTCTAGGTTAATGTTGTTATAAGTGAATTTTGAGGCTTCATCATAGAATTTGAGGGGATTTGCTTGCTTGAAGTCTTTGCATTCTAATCTATTGGTTTCAAGGGGTTTAGATAGTCTGAGGGAAAAGGTTACTAGCTTATGGTCTGATTTAATTGAAGAGGGAGTTACTAGTAGAATTGTACATGATGACACTACATTTGTAAGTACCAGGTCAAGAATATTTTCATCTAGTTGGACAAGAAATAATCCAGTCAGTTGTTTTTTTATTTATTAATAAGTATATACTGGGGAGGACACCGCTGCACTGGAACAAACTCCACATAAACCAAAGTTCATCCCTGTCCGTATTCAAGCGAAACTTAGATTTATGGATGGGAAATAAAAAATTTACCTCAGGGAAAATAAAAGAACTAATGGCCAGAAGCAGCTCCTAAATTATTTATCCAGTGCATAAGTCCCCTCGTATTATCTATGGTATGATCCCAGTTATTCTCGTTAGCAGTAATATATAATTATCAACCGTGGGATGGGTAAGACCAATTTATAACCAAATGGGTGGGTCATTTTGAGCACAAAAAGGGAAACTGACTAGACTTAAAATGGCCCACAAGAGTAGCTTGCCTAGTACTTACCTATGAACCTATGAACCAATTAGATCTAAAAAAAACATCTCAGCATATCCCACATTGGCAGTGTAGGTACTCCAGTCAAAAAGTCGCCCAGAATGACCGAGTTCTTATTTATGGAGAATAAATGCATGACATTTTGGAACCTAACATGAACTTCCAGGGTCAAGGAATGTGTCCTGTAACAGGTGATAAACAGACAATTATTTTTGGTGCGATTCACAGTACAATAAGTTCTGTTTGGGGGTCTCTGGGAATGTGTCTAGAGGGGATATGGTCTCTGACAAATATGAACATGCCACTGTTTATGAAGATATGTTAGGCTTTAAACCAAAGTATGGAGGGAGTGCTTTCTGGGCATTTAAACTATGTTTCAGTGAATGACATTGAATGGAGCTACCTTAATTTGATTCTGTTTTGATATTGGTAAGTCTGTTACACTGGAATGTATATTAACTGAACTTTACCTTAAAAAGACACTATGGGTCAGCAAGGGCTTTAGCCACTATGAAGAAGCCTTTGAATGAGAAATGCAGACCATCACTTACAAAGCAAGTAGGACTGTCAAGCATCTTGATTCAGGCTGACACATACTGGATCCCCCTAGTATGAGATCAATTATTTAGCTAGTTGTTGATGGCAGTCATCTTTTCTTTGTACTTAGACATCATTTGTGACAGAGAGATTTCCACTCAGTTTCAGGGTCTTGCCTGCATTTGTGACAGGCATGTCTCTCTGCATCTTCCTCAGGGTTTTTTGCCCCAAGTCATTCACCACAACATGAACAACTACCACATCACAGTGATATTTGTCTGGTGCAAGGGTCCTAACGGCCCTAGGGATTTAGGATCCTGGCATTCTGGCAAATCTATGCCACCCTGTCTTTGTCCAGCCTAGGTATTTGTGGTGTCGTCTGACGTACTAGAATTGAAACCTTGTTTTGTGGTGGTTATTTGTTAAATGCAAGATATTATGTAATGTTTGATTTTGATTTTGCTGAGATTTGATTCTCATGGTTCTTGGGTTCTTGGGGGCTTAGGTGAGGATTTCTCTAAAGCATCAGCATATGGCATTATATTATGTGTCAGGGTTGGGTATACAGCATGTGATGTGTTAGTGTGATGCCCAGAGTCTATGTTTTGTTTTGTGTGTGTTTGTGTGTGTGTGTGTGTGTGTGTGTGTGTGTGTGTGTGTGTGTGTGTGTGTGTGTGTGTATGTGTGTGAGACAGTGAGATCTCTGTATCTCTTAAATATCTGTGCCTCTCTCAAGCAGACCAATTTGTGTTTAATAAAAGTTTATTATCTGTGAGCATTAGGGAGTTGCTACACTACATTAGGGTATCCAATGCTATAATGCTAACGATAGTGGGGAACAAGTAGGCTGACCTTCCATTTTATCCAGAATGAAGTAAAGCTTATTACTGAGGAGTTGCTGGGCTTAAATAAAATAGAGATTTATGGTCTGTCGTGATAGTTCTCAGTTAAGGGGCTGATTCCGTAGTTACATACGGCTGTCTGTTTAGGTAAATATGTAACTTGGGTTTATATATGACTGTGATAAGCACAGAGGAGAAGCCTTGTGTAACAGCAGTGTTGGAGCTGTTTGTAGTGCTGGTTATGTGCTAAGCTGCACAATATAGCACTTATAGGGGCTACTACAAGTTACTTTTAGGATGCTAGGTGATTGGTTTGCTTGTTACGCAGATACATGCAGCTTGCTACACCTGGAGCAAGATCCTATTTACTGATAGGATTTGAGGTGATTTGGCTATATTAGGCAAAGTTACAACAACTAAAAATGCCTGCTTCATTGAAATGCACATTTCAACCCCCACTGCGCTAAGCACAATTCCTTGTAATGTAAAATAAACAGGGAAATGAAAGAACCAAAGAATAACAGCTACAGTTCTAACCAGTAGTGTTTATCTTCCCTAGAATTGCAGCAATTACACTCCTGCCATTAGAATAACTACTATAAGCTCTAGATGACACACACCTGGCCAAAACTGCCCGTTTGCTGTAGCTTTGAAAAGTGATTAAAAACACAACAAATAAATGCAGAAAGGCAGACTGATCTACTTTTCAGCTAAAAAAAACACATGAAATGCAATGCAAACTGTAAAATGGCTTCAATTAATAACTTCAAATTCAGAGAAGAATATAGTAAAAATGAAGAAAAATTATAGAAACCACTCAAAACTGATCTAAATAGCTAAACAAATTTAACCGCAGTAGAATAAATGCCACTTTGAACTTCATCAGACTTGTTCTTTCAAGTTACATAAAGAATGTCAGAAGTTTACTAAAGAAGTTTATAACCCTTATAACAATGTAAAAGTCATGGGCCTTATGATCATCACTACAAAAGACAGACCCCGGGATTCATGAAGCTTGTGCCAGGCACAGGCGTAGCGTAGGCGGAATAACTCCAAATATGGCCGTCAAGCGATTCAGGTACGATCCAATACCACGTGCACTACCGGCGTACGCAAGAACTGCGCAGCCCTTGGCATAGGTATGCTAATCACCCCATGCGCAGTGTTGCACCATGCAAATGAAGGCAGATAGTGATTCATGAAGTGGTGCAGGTGTAGCGTAAGCCCACGGAAATGTAAACCAAAAAACACGGTTTACATTTTCCCAAACAGAACATCGGAGTTTGGAAGCGGACCAGACTCATGTATTACAAAGTTAACATATGCGAATGGCTAAATACACAGCCAATGGCATAAGAAAAGGTGCACAACACCTAAAAAACATTTAATGTCATGTCCACAGTAACGCACAGTACAACCGCAGGGCATGTGTGCGCAAACTGGAACATAAAGAAAATATATAAAAATGTCATAAAATCGCAATGTAATACAAATCAGGTTTACACCATAATACACAATGGTAGGCATGGAACGCCACAACCAAGGTGCAAGGGTTGATAAGGGCCTGCGACAGTGTTCGGCGTGGTAACTATGAATTAGTAGTCAATGCCATGCAAATGCGGCAGATAATACTGAATCTCAAATGTCCCACCGGATAAAGGTTGAACCATATGGCGCAGCGCTATAATACCGAGGAGTGGCTCAGAGGAGATACATGACATCAGCAGAGGGGTGTGCCACCATAGCGGCAAGCACATTGGAGCAATGCAAACTGGCCTGGCCATTGCTAAGCAAAGCTGCAGGACAGGGGTGGGGAGGAAGGTATAGAATCGTTTAGCTGAGAGCACACATGGTGCCCAAAAGCGCATGTGTACAGGGATGAAAACGTGCCTGAAACCCAGTAAGCGGATGCACGCGGTGTGAACAATAGCACAAACAGGAAGGTCAGGGGAAGAAAAGAAGGAAATGCCGAAGTATGGTAATTGGCGTACTAATGAGCAATCAACACCAATCAACTCACAGCGGCCAATCGATGGCAGCTGTCAAGTCTGCTTGCAGAAACCTGCAAAACAGGATAGGGGAGGCATCAGAATGCAAAGAAAGGAGGGGAGGCATTGGATTGCAAAGATAGGAGATCTGTCATAGCAGAGCAAAGCAAACCGACAGTAGACCAGTAATAGCACACATTACGCAAGATACGCCAGGTCTAGGAAAGTACAAATGAAAGCAGGCTGCTGGATGCATGCCAGAAAATGGTAGGTGAAACATGCAGAAATGTAAAGGGAAGGTCAAGAGGTAATCCACGGCAGCCCAATGTAATTCAACACCAAAGGCACCACAATAGTAGTTCCGGTAGTAAAACACATAAGATACCCTGTAGCTATGATCATACATACACACCCTATGACATCATCGGTGTTCACAGCACAATAGTATAAAGTGTGAAAGCACCCTACACACACATGTGAATTCCCAAACACTGCACCATAGGTGTAAACACACGGGGAACTTTTAAAATGTACATGTTGGGAGCTGCCATAGCTGTGATTCATCAGCATGTGTTAGAGACTGACGGTGTTGTGGAGGATGATGCCGACAACCACCGCAGGCCCCGGAGGAGGAGAAGAGTGTTCAGACCAAGGGTAACCTACCAGGGGCTACATAATCTGGAGGTGGTAGAGCATTACAGGGTGGACAGGGACATCTTATAGCAAATAGTGGAGCTGTGCCGGCCACGCCTGAGAACCAGAAATAACAGAGGGGAACCCATTCCAGTGGACACGAAGGTATGTCTAAGCATGCGAATACTAGCCACAGGTACCTTTCAAAGGCCATCTGGATATATAATGGGGATCTCACAGGCATCAGCATCCAGGGTACTACACCAGTTCCTGGATGCCATGTTACCACATGCCAATGAGCATATATACTTCCCCCAAACTCAGAAGGAGTTGGCCAGCAATATGCGTCACTTCCAGCATGTGGCACACTACCCGGAGGTACTGGGTGCGATAGACTGCACGTACATACAAATCAAGTCACCACCCGGTGAGCATGGTAGGCACTACATAAACCACAAGGGATTCCACTCCATCAACTGCCAGGTCGTGTGCAATGCCCAGGGCATTATCATGGATGTGTGAGCTGGCAGCCCTGGAAGCTACCATGACTCCCATATCTGGCATGCCTCACAGCTGTATCAGGTATTTGTCAGGGGGGACATCCCACATGGCCAGCTTGTGGGGGATGCTGGCTATGCACTGGAGCAGTGGATGATGACTCCCATCAGAAATGCACACACACCCATGCAAGAACGCCATAATGAGGCAAACGCACAAACCAGAATCATCATAGAGAGTGTGTTCGGGATGCTGAAATCATGGTTCCGGTGCTTGGACACATCTGGTGGAGCCTTGCAGTACTCTCCAGACATCGTGTGCCCACATTGTCATAGTATGTGCCATTCTACATAATATGATCCTGCGGAAACAGCTGCAGCAGGGACAAAATGGTGAAGGCCCTCATAGCCCACCGCAATTGCCACGGCCATCACAGGCACAGAGGGATTCAGACCATGAACACACTGTGCCAGCCCCAGTAGGCAGACGGAGGCATGCCCAATATGCCTACGCCTTGGCAAAGAGGGAACGTATAGCACATACTCTGACAGTGTAGGCCCCTATGGACTGACACACCTCTCCACCTGCACACACAGTAAAATGGATGGCACACAAGCACGACCACCTGTAAATTGTAATGTATAGGTGACCCACTGTGTGAATCCCACACAGGCAGCCCTCAAACATTGTACACACAACAGCTATAGGAACAAGGAATGTAAACACCTGAACAGTACATGCGCCTAACACCATATGGTGGTACTGTGTGTATAGGTTCCCAGGTACAACGGTAGGTTCACCGCCGACTGTCAGAGGCCATACACCAAATGGGGCAAACAGTGTCCGCTGTTGCCACAACATCGAGTAACCAACTGTCGCGTACAGGAGCAGAGGCAATTGTGGGAGCACATGTGTGTAAGCACTGTTCTGCACACACTCAGCACAGAGTCCCTGCTGCGTTAATGAGGGGCTGCACATAATATAATCATGGATGTTGTATCAAGGCATGTGGTGTACCCATGACAGGTATTCGTCACCCCAGCATGCTCCACCCACGGTCATTTGAAGGTGTAGCACAGTATCGTGTGTGGCTCACTGAGATATACATACCCAATGCCGGAGCACATCCAGTAAACATCACATGGACATACCATTAACTGGACTCATCAATATGTAATCTAACTGAGTTACCCATGTGAGTGCAGTATGGAGTAACAGCTGTAGTATACTCCACGTACAAAACAACATAACACGTGTACAAATCCCAGATGGCCATATGTTAAATGCAGTGACCGTCGTGCATGTTCCTGGTCCCACGTCCTGCAAGGGATGTAACATAATCCTGAAGGTACGAGTAGTGCATGTTGGATGCAGGTCAGCAGATCATGTTTAGCACACGTTACCAGGAATATGCATTGCCCACTGCTGGTAAGCGATGTTTAAATATGACTACATGGATATGCACAAAACAGGGATAAGCTACACCGAATATCACGCAGATCACGGTCAATGATGTCCAGAACAGGTGAAACCAGCATTATTCACCCCTGTACTAATAGCGCCTGCTCTGAAGGGTAAAACGACCACTGCCAGGTATAGAACATGCAATCATGTATAGAATCACCTAACACTATTGCTAGGCAAGATGTACCTATGGTAGGGTTGCCACCTCTTCAAATGACCAATGTGGGACATACGTCAGATGTCTGCAGGCCGACACATACA
Source organism: Protopterus annectens (assembly GCF_019279795.1). Classification (NCBI taxonomy): domain Eukaryota; kingdom Metazoa; phylum Chordata; order Ceratodontiformes; family Protopteridae; genus Protopterus; species Protopterus annectens. The sequence continues at coordinate 43,306,514 of NC_056747.1, forward strand.
CCCGGCCACTGTTTTGCCAAGATAAAAGCTCAGTCTTGTAATGTTTACTTACTTATTCTGTTTCTAGAACATATAGGTGGTTCTGATACAGAATAACTGTTTTATGCAACTATTACATAAACTATAGGAAATAAGTATGTTCTAAAATCCCAGGACATTTGCCATGTTCACAAATATTTTGCAGGACACACCTGCCCAAAGAGGGATTGTCCCTCGCAGAGTAGGACAGCTGGTAACCCTAACCTACGGCAGGTGTGTAATGTGACAGGTACAGACACAAACGTGCGGAGTCCAGGAAACAGTATACACCAACAAGTACACAATGAAAGGTGTAGCTTGCCTGTCACTTTCCCCATCAGATATATATATATATATATATATATATATATATATATCTATGTACAGATATATACATATATATAATACAGATAGAAAGGGCGATAGAGTAATATATGTTGATATATACGGAGTCAGCGATATCTGCAAATATATATAGATAGGTCAACAACATTCATAACACCTCAGAGGTACAAATAAATAGGATACTGCCAACTATGGAATGTGTAACATACCAACATGCTTAACCACGAGGCTGAAAGACCGAAAGAACACAGTACCGGAACAGTGCAACCGTGAGTAACAGTATGATGAAATGAAGGAACATTCAGTTACCGCTGCCGGTGTTGCGGTCCATGTAGGTACTATGTTCAACTGTGTTTGTGAGCGCAGTAGTCTGTGTATGTGTGTGTTGAGGGTGTCGTGTGCGTCTCCATGTGACTGTAATGTGTGTGCGTGTGTCCGCATCATGTGTCTGTTAGTGCCAACTTGGAGGTAGATCATTATGGTAGGTGTGGGTATAGCTAGCTGCAGGCATACGGTTACCACCTGTCCCACATTAGGAGGGACAGCCCCTCCCTGGGCAGGTGTGTCCTGACATAAAACATTACAAAGGGCAAATGTCTGGGATTGTAGGACATTAATATGTCCCATATATAATGTAATAGTTGCATTAAATAGTTATGCCTGTATGTAAGAAACGTAAATGTTACATGCAATATGATAAGTAGCCAAAGTCCCACAATAGGTATGTATTGAGGATAAAAGTATGTGCTAACCTGTGTACTGACTGTGGCTATGTGTTGGCCTGTAAACACCGCTGTGCGTCCCGCAAAGTGTCCAACAATGGCCATATGAAAAGGTGGCAACCCATGGCAAAGAGGTTCTGTTACCAACACAACCACAATGACTGCAAATATCTGTGACAGAAATACACGGGATAGCTGTCAGTTAGACATATCCCTTTACATATCGCTGCAATTCCGGAGGTATGGAAGTATCAACCTCGCCTGCATACTATATAGAAACCAATTAACAATGGCCCAATGTACAATCCCGTAACATAAGTCTACTAACTGATAGCTCTTTAATTAGGGACGGAGCCCACACACATATATATGGAATATGTAGAAATGCAAGCCCCACAAACCTGTATATGCTAAGTACACCCACCAACATCCCCCACACTAGAAACTATAGCAATACAGACTGCAATAATGGCACAAACATCCAGTTAGTCAATTACATCTGCAGAACCATCAACATACCTTGTGAAAGATACAATTAAAGGCGCCATGCAAAATTGCAGCCGTTATATAATGGAACAAACGGCGATGTTACAGGTTTTGTTTGCAATAGTCCGTTATCAGACGTTGGGATGACAGGAACACCCACATGTTGAACCACATACTCTAGCTGTCACACACAATCCACGGGGGACATGAATCCAAAGTATAATTGTCTCTATGCATAGCAGTTGCAATTACACATAACAAAACACAATACAGGCCGTCTCCCCGAAGGTAGGGCAAATGGGCAGCGCTAAAGTGGAGAATTAAATTATACCCCAGTGTTGGCGCGTAATTGGCGAATGGAGTAGCTGCACAGCTGATATGCAAGTAATTAGTCACTCAGGAACACCAATTGGTGGGAGGAAACCACGTGTTATAGGTATCAACGTATATAAGGATGACTTGCCAGACATTCAAACCGTATGCTCATACAAACTACCTGTTTAAGCAGTGTAAGAGAGATAGAGATGAAAGTCCGTAATGATAACAAGGTATGTAGAACACTCGGTATGTAAGTTTATGTATAGCATGTTTTTTATTAATTATTTACTGTATGTATAGCCTGGTTTGCATTAATTAAAAGTGTCCGCAATGCATAAAGTGGGAAAAGGTATTTATGTAGTGATGTCTTGCTGAGCATACTAATGCATGTAGAAAGTGTGCGTCCAGCAGTGGGCCACAAGGTACACATCACAGACACCACAAGGGATGCTACATGAGGGCTTTAAACAGAACATTTCCATACAACCCGCCATCAGTGGTAGGGTATGTCCAACAAGTACGTGCCATAGCAGGGGATAGTATATGTTGATATACCGTCACAGTAGGCATGTGTATGGGCATATAATAACAATGACATGTCTAAGGTGGTCCTGCTGTGCAAGTATGCTTTGCATTATGGGATACTATGTGAAATATGTGTAATGTATAGTATTGTAGGTAGATATGTCAGATATTCTACACAGCATAACAGGCATATCATACATACCAAAGGTATCCTCTATTGGCATGTACAATAACAGGATACATATGGCTTGTAGGCACGGGACATTGTAATAGTATGATAGCTAATCTAAATGGAAGGGCTACCAAGTAACCATGCACACAGGACATGTAATAGCTTCACAGGTTCATAGTGGGGTATTATGCAGTCTGGCAAATCAATGTGCAAGCACAACTACAGTGTTCACACCAGTGGCACCTCTCTAGGGTAGTGTCCTGTGAACAGCAGAGCCATGTGTTACCTGCACCTCTGCACAGTACAGACACTGCAATGATCCCTGGCGTACATGTGTCTCCCAACCACCAAGGAAGGTATCACATGAACAGTGCTACTGAGTGTCCCTGCGTGATGTACATAGGACTCATGTTCCAAAGCAAGGTGAGTGACCGGTTTGTGAATGTAACCCTCAAGCACATCCCACTCATTGTTGGGTGTGTGCACATATCCATGAGCATGTTGCTAACAGTGGCTTTTGCTTATGTCGTGTATGTGGAGTATATCCATTAATATTGTTGTGGACATGGGCCCTGTCCATTCAGCAGAGGTCACCCCTGAGTATGTAGTATGCAAATGTGTACAGACGTGGTGTCCGTAGTTCAGCCGCATACTTTAACTGTCAGAGCTCAGTAAACATCATGGCATGTTAATGGTGTGGTATGTAAAGCTGTAGCTGTTGTGTAAGGTACACCCTAAATGGGGTGGTGTACCCTTGAATGTGTGTAGACGTGTTGAGTTCAGAGGTACAATGGGTGCCTATGTACCAGCTACACACCCAGTACAGATAAGTGTGGCCATGTAGAAGGATATCCATGCCACAGTGGCAATACGGTAACCACAGGAGTGGGTGCGACATACATGTGTACTACAAACATGTACAATGTGACATGTATGTAGGGGACTACCACCTATGTGATAGTGAGTGAATGGTGTAATGCAAAGGTACTGTTCATGCACCTTGTGTCATGCAGCTTGAGGCCATAATATTCATATCAGGTATCTGTCACAGTGACACCCGTATGGATGGAGTCAGTATCAGCTGGTGGATCAATCATGGTGCTTTGTATGCAGGGGTTTGTAAAGCTAGGCAGGGAAAGTCCCTCTGTGCTAGTCTGTACCTCAGGGAAGCATAGACTGAACATGAGGGGCCCAATGACTGAGGACTGTGGTATGGCAAATGTAACTGAAATGCAGTAGGTACTATGGTATGCTACCCTCATTGTGTGTGTCCTGTCCATGAGCCACGTTGCATAATATCCTGAGACATAGGGTACGATGTGCAGGTGAATGTGTATGTTGTCAATACCAGAATGGAGAACGGTGCTGAAAGGCAATGAGAGGACAATGTAGGATGTGTGGACTCCAGTACCATCATCAACTACCCTGGTAACTGTATGAAAGGAGTCCACTAGGTGTAGGGGCCATGCTCTGGTCCTAACAAGTCCAACCCGGGTGGCATCAAAGGACTGGAGCCCAACAATGTCTCTGTGAATGACGTCCTTGATGATGTGCCCCATAGCTGTGCAGAACAGTCCAGTCAGGTGTGTAGGACTGTAGTCCCACTAGTGCATTGTGGTGCCACCTGTGTGGAGTGTGATAAATGTTGCTGTGTGCCATTCAGGGGCCACAATGACTGATACAAGGCTATTACTGAATATGGTGGCCTAGTGGGGAGACATGTCATTCAGAGGTTTGTGGACATCACAGCCTGGGACTTTGGAAGATGACATGGGGCCAGTGTCCCAGGACATATAGAGTGCAGGTTAGTACTGTGTAGGTGTGACCGCAGGGACACCACAGTGTACCGGCATGGATTGTGGCCCTGTAGTAAGTGAGAGGGTGTAATGTTAGCATTGAATCCATCTGCCAGCATGTTGCCAACATCACCTGGGTCTGTAATGTTCCTGAGTGACTGTTGTATGTGAGAGCAGATGTGGGTGTTGCAAACGACTACTGACATACCACCATAATGCCTTGTGGTACACCCCGGAAAGTGTCGCAGTAATGTTTACATAGCTAGTCTTGGAGTATGTGATGAGGGATCCCGTGGCCCTACCAAGGCTGACCAGTGAGCTACCGCACCCATGAGATTGTACACCACTGTGCAACAGCCTCCACCTGTTGTTGTACATTAAGTCCATGGAACTTGACCACCAGAGTGGCGTCTGTTACCTGGTGTGTACCATCATGGCTCTGTGTGGAATAGCATGACCCATGCAGTCGTGTACGTGCTAATGAAGTGCACTGGGGTATGTGTCAGCATTTGTAAGTGCATTGTCCATCTGCACGGGTGTCATGACGTTAACAACCGCTGTCATAAGACGTCTGTAGTAGGTGTTGTAGTACTCATGTACTGTGTGTGTCATGAAGGGTGTGGTGCCAGGATGTGGCTAACAAGGTTGATTAAGCCAAATAAAGTTTGACCAGAAACAGATGCACGGCTCAGGGAAAGCCAAATCAAAAAAAGTAAAGCCAGCAAAACTTGACCCGATTCAAATGACTGAAATTTATTTCATAAATCCATAGAACAGCAAGAAAATGCACAGACCGGTTTCGGCTGATATCACATATACAGCCTTCATCAGTGTAACTCAAGCAGAATCAAAGCTGTCTATTTATACACATAACACAGTTGTTATTGGTCAATCCTAAAGTTTGTCATTTAACCCTGGTGAAAAGAGACCGCCCAATTTGATAATCCACTTTTTTTCTTTAGAATTCAACAAAGAGTGCCAACCAGTTTTATTAGATTTTTTGCCACGAATAATATCAATGACAGTGAAAAGAAAATTGGCAGTTGGATGTGTGAGATAATGTTTGTATAGTGCATTATTTATCCTGCCTTTTTTGATATTACTGATGTGTTCAGATATTCTCAGTCTGAGAGGCCTTGAAGTTTGACCTATATAAAAGGCCCCACATGTGCATGTTGCTAAATAGATTAGCCAATCATAGCTACAATTAGCGAAAAACTTAATATTATATACCATGGGGGAGTTCCTACTGGTAAATTCCTTTGTTTTGGATATCTTGGGGCAATTAATACAATGTCCACAAGGATAACATCCTACTGCAATGGTGCCAGTGATAGTGGTTTGTATAGGTTCCAGACTACTAGAGTCATGTGAATGTTTATAATGATTGAAAATGCTGCCTATATTTCTACCTTTTCTAAAAGAAAACAGACATTTGGGGGGAATGATGGAAGATAACTCATTGTCATATACTAGAAGATTCCAATAACGATGAATGCTCTGGATCAGGGCATCAGAATTCCTTCCATAAGTAGTGGTGAATCTAATGGGATGAGAAGTGGATACCATATCAGATTTATAAGTCAGTAGATCATCCCTCTTCATATGCCCGACTTTATGTATTGCATCAAAGACATGACCCATTTTGTATCCCATGGTCCTGAAACAGTTGGTCAAATCCTTGCTTTGTTCAAGGTAAGATGTTTCATCAGAACAGATACGTTTGAGTCTTATAAACTGTGACTTTGGAATATTTGGAATACTTTTTTGCCTCCTGACAACTTTGCGATTTTTTTGACTCATTTGTGTGTGTAGACGTAGGCCTCATTAGGGTCTATTATTGTCTCATTGATTGACGTAGCCTTGTTGCTATTATTGTCTTTTTTTGTATCTCTCAACATGGATTTGATCACTTTAGTATCAGGTCTATCTTCTGACAGAGAAGATTTAAGTGCTTTTGGCTTGGGCTCCAACATTGAAAATACTAATTCTGGAGCTGTTTTAGGATCCGAAGCTACTTGCAATCTTGCATTTGACAAACTTCACAAACATTTACGAATTTTGAGATCAAATGTATGGCATGCCAAGTTGTTCAAGGCGTACATTACTAAAAATATTACCCCACGGGGATTGAGGGTAAGGATACTGCCCCTAGTGTCAGATATAGATGAGGAATTATCACAAGAATGGGCAGAAATTCAACATCAAGCTAGTATGTCCTTTGTCAAGGCTCTCAATAAATACTATGAGTGTACAATTGACAAGGAGGTAAATTTTGTTTTAGATCTTGCTAATGATGTCAAACCATTTGAAAAAGAATCTTTTTTTGCCAAACAACTTGATAGGGTGGCTTCTGATCTGAATAATTTGGAGACCCAACTTAAAACAAAGAAAATTCAAAAATATAATAGGGATTTGGCAGATTACCAAGGCAACAACCCTTTCAACGTAGTGAAACATGTTAAATTTAACATTCAAACCAGTCGCCCTTCAAAAAGAAAGACCAAAATCTGTTCTCAAGCATACTTATATTTCAGATACAGGTTCATCTACGGAGGAATTTTCCTCTGGCCCTGAGAGTGAGCTGCCGTCTGTTTCTGGTTCACCCACCCCCAAGAGAACACCCATGGGTATCCCTTTAGGAGCAGGTACAAAAGTGGGGGGAGGAAACACAAAGGCCATCACAGATATACAAGGTCTATTACATCATGTGATGAACAAGTAGATTCACTTGAACACAACGCTTTAAACCTGTCCAATTATGTTTTATCACCCACTGAAATTGCTATTTTGAATAAAGGACTCACATTTGTACCTGGCTTTTTTGTCAGTGAGGATTCATTTGCACAGGATGTTGTATCTTTTTGTAGATTATTGAATTTAAGAATTTTTTGGGGGTCTACTAACAATTTTGATGTTTCAGATAAATTCACATATTATAAATCACAATTCAATCCACCAATGCATCCCGTTGTCTCCCAATTTCAGAATAACATTCTCAAAGATCTCCATTATGTTCGATCTGTTTCTGATTGTCGTTCCAATAACATTACCATTCAAGAACAACTAGCCATCAGAAACATTCAACATAACCACGATATTGTAGTAATCTCAGCAGATAAGGGGGGTGCTGTTGTTGTTTTGGATTGGAGTTATTACAGTCAGGAAGCTCTCAGACAACTGTCTAATGAAAAATACTATGTCAAAATGGTTATTAATCCGACCCCCAGATTTCAGAAAGAAATTGAACAATTTCTATCACATGCCAAAGAAATTGGTATCATAGACACTTCTCTCATGCATCAACTGTTAGTTCATGATTCCTCGAATCAATATATCTATTTTTTACCAAAGATACACAAACATCCCACACATCCTCCAGGTAGACCCATTGTTTCAGGTAGGGGTTATATCACTGAACCCCTTTCACTTTTCTTGACTGATAGGCTCAAACCCCTTCTAACACTCATTCATTCACGTTTACATGATACTACCAGTTTTCTTCAGATTATCAATGATACACAACTGGATCCGGATTGGTGGATGTGTACTTTTGACGTAAGTGCATTATATACAAACATTCCTCATTCTGGGGGCTTAGAAGCGTTATCCTTTTGGTTAGATTCCTCAGGTTTATATTCATGTGAATTCAATGAATTTCTTTTGGATATGGCATCTTATGTTTTGAACAACAATGTCTTCTTCTATCAAGATGCCTGCTATTGGCAGACCAAAGGTACAGCCATGGGCTCGTCTTTTGCACCCATTTATGCAGACCTTTTTATGGCCTATGTAGAGAAGGACTTGATTTATAACTCTGAGAACAACATTTACTTGGAACATCTTGATATTTGGAGAAGATACCTTGACGATTGTTGGGCAGTCTAGAGGGGTGAATTAGATGAGCTGTACAATTTTTTGGCATATCTCAATAACAATCAATGGGGCATGGAGTTTACCTTACATTATGATCACGACAATATTACTTTTCTTGATGTCTTGATCAATAGATTACCCGATGACACGCTTGGTACCAAAGTACACAGGAAACACCCGGAATATAATACCATCTTACATGCCTCCAGCTTCCATCCTCCACACATATCCAAAAATATTCCAAAGTCACAGTTTATAAGACTCAAACGTATCTGTTCTGATGAAACATCTTACCTTGAACAAAGCAAGGATTTGACCAACTGTTTCAGGACCAGGGGATACAAAATGGGTCATGTCTTTGATGCAATACATAAAGTCGGGCATATGAAGAGGGATGATCTACTGACTTATAAATCTGATATGGTATCCACTTCTCATCCCATTAGATTCACCACTACTTATGGGAGGAATTCTGATGCCCTGATCCAGAGCATTCATCGACATTGGAATCTTCTAGTATATGACAATGAGTTATCTTCCATCATTCCCCCCAAATGTCTGTTTTCTTTTAGAAAAGGTAGAAATATAGGCAGCATTTTCAATCATTATAAACATTCACATGACTCTAGTAGTCTGGAACCTATACAAACCACTATCACTGGCACCATTGCAGTAGGATGTTATCCTTGTGGACATTGTATTAATTGCCCCAAGATATCCAAAACAAAGGAATTTACCAGTAGGAACTCCCCCATGGTATATGATATTAAGTTTTTCACTAATTGTAGCTCTGATTGGCTAATCTATTTCGCAACATGGGCCTTTTATATAGGTCAAACTTCAAGGCCTCTCAGACTGAGAATATCTGAACACATCAGTAATATCAAAAAAGGCAGGATAAATAATGCACTATACAAACATTATCTCACACATCCAACTGCCAATTTTCTTTTCACTGTCATTGATATTATTCGTGGCAAAAAATCTAATAAAACTGGTTGGCACTCTTTGTTGAATTCTAAAGAAAAAAAGTGGATTATCAAATTGGGCGGTCTCTTTTCACCAGGGTTAAATGACAAACTTTAGGATTGACCAATAACAACTGTGTTATGTGTATAAATAGACAGCTTTGATTCTGCTTGAGTTACACTGATGAAGGCTGTATATGTGATATCAGCCGAAACCGGTCTGTGCATTTTCTTGCTGTTCTATGGATTTATAGGTTCATAGGTTCATACTAGGCTATCTGCCCTAGGGCATTTATAAGCCTAGCCAGAGTGTGTGTGGCTTTCACCACCCCTTAGGATGAAAATACTATACCCATTAGTTTGCTGTGCCTCTGTCCAGCAGTGACACAGAGATGATTCCCGGAGTAAACCTACAATCTCCCATCCACTCGTCAAGATTTCTCTTGAACAGAGTCAGTGAGGGGCTCTGCCTCACATGGACTGGGATTCTGTTCCATAGTGTAGGGAGTCTCTGGGTGATGAATCTGTCCCTCCAGCACGTCCTATTTATATCCGTGTTGAGGTTTAAGTCTCTTGCTCTCGTGGCTCTGGTGGATTTGGATTTTTGAGGTGGAGCATGTCCATTAATTCGGTTGGATATGGCCTTGTATGTCAGGCACAGATCACCTCTGAGCAGACGGTATGCGACTGAATAGAGCTGGAGTTTCTTCAGTCGGGCATCGTATGACATATGTTTGAGCCCTTTATCCTTTTGGTGAGGAACTTTTGGGGTCTTTCCAACTGCTGCAGGTGTCGGGTAAGGTACATTCGAATGGGGCGTTGTACTCAATCATTGGTCTGATAAGTGAAGAGTACAGGGTACAATGACCTCTCCTGATCTGGTTGTGAATCCCTTCATGATCAGGTGGGCAATGTAGAAGGTCTTCCTAACCACTTTGGCAATGTGAGTGTCAAAAGCGAGGTTACTGTCAACTTGGGTCCCCAGGTCCCTGATAACTTCTTCCGTGTTTAATGGATTACCACCTATGTGGTAATTAGGGGTTACCTTGTTTTTCCCAAAGGGTATGACTATACATTTTTTGGCATTTAGCTTAAGGCCATGGCTCTGGCACCAGTTATCCATTTCTATGAGACCTCTCTGGAAGATGTCTGTGTCTGATGAGTGTCAATTATGGTGCCCAGTTTGCAGTCATCTGCAAATTTTGTCAGCCACAATCCCCCTATGTTTGCCTGCACTTCAGAAAAATAAATGCCGAAGAAGAGGGGGCCCAGGACTGAGCCCTGTGGGACACCGCTCGTGACCGGCTTAGAGTCTGACATGGCACCAGCAACTCTAACCCTGTGTGTTCTGTCCTTGAGCCAGTTTGCAACCCATCTTGTGACATATGGGTTTACATCTAAGCTGGTGAGCTTTTCTATGATGCCCGAGTGGGGTATTGTGTAACGCTTTGCTAGGTCAAGGTAGGCTGTGTGAACTGCCTTACCCTCATCAATGGCCTTAGTGACTGTTTGAAAAAGTCCAAGTTCAAGAGGCAGGATCTGCCCTTGGCAAAGCCAAATTGGGTAGGATCCAGTGTCTGTAGGTCCCCAATGTCTTTATTTATGAGTTCCATTATGATCCTCTCCATAGCTTTGCAGACAAGGCTCGTCAAGCTTATGGGGTAATTTCAGGGTCCGTAGAAGCACCGCCTTTGTGGAGTGGGACCACAGTTGCCGTACGCCATTCTTTGAGTACGTATCCTGTAGTAAGGCTAAGATTAAACAGCAACCTTATGTGTGGGTTTAGTTCCTCAATGAGTTCGTGTAGCACACAGCCGGGGACACCGTCCGGTCCCATTGATGCTGTGTTTTTTGCTTTAGAGAGCAGCTCTCACCTGGGCATCTGAGATGTTTGGGAGGCTAGACTCTGGTGGGATAGATATTTCTCCTTTTGGGGGGGGAGGGATGGGAGAAATTTGCACTGAACCTGTCTGCCAGTATGTTGGCAATGTCTGTGGGTTCAGTGATTTTTTTATCATTTTGGACTAATTCTGAGCATATCTGGGAGTTTCCACCCAGGTTTCTAACATAGCTAAAGAAGGCCTTATGATTGTCTTTTGTGTCATTAGCGATTTTTCTCTCAAAGTTGGCCTTGGATGATTTTATGAGTGATCATAGTTTTTTGCTAGTATTGATCAGAGATGCCTTTCCTTTTAGGGATTTTGCTCTGTCATGTAGTAGCTTTCTCCTCTTGTTGTAGAGTTTGTTTATGGCTGGGGTCCACCAGACCGGGTGCCTGCCTTTGGTGGAAAGGGTCTTGATTTTATTAGGGATTGCTTGATCCATACATTCCTGGAGGTGCTCGTAGAAGGCATTTGTAAGGGTTTCAGCAGCGTGGGTTGTGGTTTCCACTGGCTCGGGGGCCTTGAAGGATACCACTCCAGTCTTAAGAAGTGTGAAGTTTGCTTTTGAGAATTTCTTCACTGTGGTCTTTTTTGCTGGGGGTGGGGGCGGGATGTGGATCTCCAATGAGATTAATTTATGGTCTGATCTCACCAATGAGGGATATACTTCCGGTGTGGAGCTTTTTGTCCCCATGTTTGTGATGATCAGGTCTAGTATATTTTCTCCTCTTGTGGGAATAATTTCAGTCATTTGAATCGGGTCAAGTTTTGCTGGCTTTACTTTTTTTGTTTTAACAAGGTTGATTAGCATATGTTTGGAATCCACCAATTAGGGGATAACCCCAGGTGTGGAACACCAGTCACATGTTGGTAGTGTTCATGTCAAGGTTAATGTTGGTCTTGGAGGTGGTATGTATGGGTTGATCCAGCAGAGTGGAGGTTATGACTCATGGATGTGTCGGTACATGAGTGGCTATCCCAGTTAAGTGTGTGGTAGTGTCAGTCGCACATCAGTAGTAGCTGTCTGAGCCCTACTGTCCAGTACACCAACAAATGAGGTCTGGTAACCGTGGGGTATGTTGTTGAATCTGTAGCTTGTTATAATGTGTATAGCGGTTCTGGACACAGTTAGTTGCACGTGGAGCATCTCTGATGCATTTTGCTAAGTAACTAGCCAGGATGTGTGTACAATATAGTGGGATATGGGAACACCCAGCTGTGGGTGGGCCGGTCCAGGTAGGTGCCTGAAAGGTATGGTCTGTCTATAACCTGTCATTGCAGGTGTGCTCTGAAGAGCCTAGAGGCAGGTCCCAGTCACTGCAGAGATATTGGAGTGATGCATTATAAGGTGTGCCTTGCCTGCGTGTATCACAGAGGAAGATGCAAGCAATGTGTCACATGACCCCATGTCCTGCTTGCCAGTTCCTGTTCTGCTAGTGACTGCTATTGGAAACTGTGCAAGATAGGCAGTATAAAAGCAGCAAGAACCTTACATGTGATCTGTACTCCCAGGGCTGACAGGTGCAGGTCATCTGTGCCAAAGCATTGTGTTTGACCAGGTCAGTCAAAGCGGACAGATACCAGATGCCTGTGGAATGACAGCAGAAGCATAGGCAACTGTTGAAGTGACACAGTCAGTCGTTGTACAGTGGTATTGGGTCCGGATGAATGCATAATGCTCCCCAGGGCTAGGCCCACACCTTCAGGGCTACAACACTGGTGAGCTATTGCATGTCCCTGCACACGTAGTCTGTGAAGTGGCATCTCAGGGCAGTCACACTAACATGGAGAATGACAGTCACATCATACCTGGTGAGGTGTGGCATGGGTGCATAGGTTATGTTGCAGAACCAGTTATCCGACAGCAAGATGTAAGCGACTATCGCCTTGTGTAGCCTGCTGTGTGGAGCTGCAGTGTGACCGCCTACAGACTCACCTAGGACTGGTGTGTTGTGTATGTTATAACACCCTATTGGCTGTATGTGATGGGCACACATGAGTCTGTGGGCTATAAGTTGGTGATGGCTTGTTCTGTGATGGGGGCTGCCTCTGGTGCCTACACAGAGTATGGAGAGGTACTGCACAAGTTGTCCTCATATGTGTGGCCTGTGGTGGAGATCATGTGAGACTATGTGATGAGTGGGGTGTGTTACGAATGTTACACATCCCCACATGACTGTCAGGTGCAGCCAGGGTTGGTGACAGCATTACCCCCAGCAGGGATGCATAAGTGCATCCCCCACAGGCTGTAGTGTCGTATGTTGAGAGGTGAGCATTGAATGTGTACATGAGACAATTGCTCTATTGCCACATGTATGACATATCCATCATATAAACTTGTAAAAATGCTGGTACTGTCAACAATAAAGGATGGTGCAGGAAAAAAGTAATCCACTGCATGTAAGGTTAACACCTTGTTTAGAAGTTCATTGGTCAGCATAAAATCAATGAAATACACTCGTGTGAAACTTCTAAGTAAGCAAAAAAGTTTTAATAAACAGAACAAATAGCGTAAAACGCTACAAGCGTTTTTCGTTCTGTATGTAACAGAACTTCTTCAGACAACAGCCAGTACAAATTCAAACAGTCATTGCTTTGGTTTTTTCTTATATATCCATCATGTAGACAGGCAATAGCACTGGTACGTGACAGTCGGACATGCCTGTATATACAACCATGTCTCACAGATTATGTGTGTTACGTGTGTACAACAGCTGTTGTACCATAAGCAAGCTGGAAATATTAGGACAGCCAGTGTACCTGTGGGAAATGGTGTGGAATGGGTGCTATATTAATCAGTAGCTCATGACATGCTCATGTTCTGAACAAGTGCCTAGCATGACCATACAATACAGATAGGGTGTTGGATAATATCAACCCACAAGTGGTGACGACAGTCATAATGGGTGGCACCTGCTGAGTATGGTGTGCATGTCCATGAACCATTATCACTGTAGATGTTAGCAGTACAGATGTACAAGACAGTACAGATGTTTGATTACAAATACCTTTGTATGTCACAGGAGTGTTCTACCAGTGCCTGTTGACAGACTCACAACTACAAAAGTTGCCAGAGTGACATGTGCATATCACACCAGTGCCAGCTACAGTAGAACAGGGTTAATGTGTTGTACTACACCCTCATTGTAGCCCATACCACACAGACAAATTTTAGGCATCTGTGTATGTAAGGATGTGAATGGCCATGACCTATGAGGAATAGCTGTGTCAGTGTTGTGAACAACATACAGAATGGGCTGTGTGGGTGAGGTGTGTGACATATGTGCACATTCTGATGGATGATATCAGCATTGTCACCGCTAGGTGAACATCCCTGTACCCATTAACTACCACCTAGGCTGTGGTCAACATTATGGACACTGTGTAAGGGATGGTGCTGTGCAGTACACCTCCCTGCCTTGGTGATGTCTCCAGGCCCCTTGGGTAGTCATACGAGGTACCCATGTCATGACAGGGTGCCATCCATGAGCATGGAGATCATTGGACAGGCATATACAGCACTGGGGTGACCAATATTGGATCACATATCACCTTTAAGGGGTAATGGCCATGCGTGGATGGGCGATACCAGCCTTCACAACCCACACCTCCACTACGCAGCATGCTGTCTACCTTGCATAAAGACATTTGCTACACCATGATGATGGACATGCTACATGTCCATATCCTGATCTGTAAGACATACGTCATGGACAGCCACTGTATTAATACTAGGATCGCCACATGCTGGACAGATCCCTGTGCCATACATGTGACATACTCACGCCAAACCATGCAACCCTGTCCATTAAAGCTGCACATGTCATCCCAGTCATACATGGTGTGATGGCCGCATGGTAGATGTAGTATCAACTGTCCGGATCAGTAATGCGGCACTGATGCACCTTGCAGTGGCATACTGGCTGTCTGTTACAGCTGGGAAACCTTGCCCATACATGCTATGGTTGATAACCATCCCTGCGAATGACGTCCGACTAGCCATTGTCCCATGTCTATCACATGTGCAACACAGGTGATCTGTGGCAGAATGTTGAACAGCTGTATAGTGCTGTGTAGATGTATATGGCAAAACACATACATGTACAGGTGTCCATGCGTATGTGATCATTGTCACTGCTCAAGTCCATTAAGGCTGTGTCTGTGTTTATATGTGACATATACACAGCATCAAGGTCAACAGCAGTACTGTGGACACATCCAGGCATGTGCAGATAGGTAAGAACACCAGTGCAGGCAAATAGACATGCCCACATAAAGACAGCATTCACATGGAGTATGAACACTGTAATGAGGTGACACACATATATGGTGATGATATCCAATGCATAACGGGTGTTACATGTGTGTGACACAAACACGTCAGTCGTGTCAGTGTCATGATGATTTGCAAAGATTACTGTGCAGATGTACTAGATGTCATACAAATGTATGTGCAGCAATATCTCTGTACATCTCTGAAACTGTGACCTGTCACCATCATTATGTCTTACAGATAATGCCTCGTACATGCCTTCCAGCATACAGCCGCCAGGAGGATGATGTCCTTATCCTGTACCTCCATGAGAACTACGAGGTGTTGTTCAGCCATGTGCCACAGCAAGACCAGCAGTGGGACGACCTGTGGCAGGATCTACGCAGGAGGGTGAATGATGTGGGTGGCCATAACCACACCTACCAGCAGGTGCGCAGACACTGCATGGACTTGATACGACATGCAAAACAGCGTGCCACTGCAATCACCAGGGAACAAGGTGGAACAGGTGGGGGGGGCCACCAACCCAGCCCCCACTCACACACACCGAGGAGCTACTGGCCAGTCTGGGTACACCCTCAGAACAGCATCCATACACACTAGCTGCCATCGTGGCGGTGGGTGTCTCCCAACCAATGAGCCTGGAGTTGCCTGGTAAGTCAGTACTGCACATATGGCTATTATATCCCATTTAGTTGCATGTGTCACTGTACATTATGTAAAGTAACAACATATGCAAGGTATGTGGACACACATACTGCATACTACAGTATGCTACCCTGTGTATGCACACATGGGCATACTATATGCTATTATACAGGTGAATGTGTTAACATGCACAGTGCACCCTGTGGCTGTCAGACAGTCAGGGATAATGTTCATACTGCTGTGTCACCTCTATACAGGTACCTCTGGCCTGCCGCACAAACATGAGTCCGTTGCAGGTGAGACTGTCATCAGTATCAGGCATGTTAAAGCATAGATCTATTTGCCATGTGGCCAGTTAACAGTTGCACACTTGATGTTTGTTCCAGTCATGATATACAGGTCGCATCACCCATCATTCACACAGGCCTCCCATGTGCAATATATACAAACAAAATGATACACCAACTTGAAACCACAGTAGTTGTCATTGCTACATGTGTGGTCAGCTGTGCACACAACAGTGGAGGTGTTCTACAATGGAGACTTATGTAGTATGCAGTGGAACAACATGTGTGGTATGCAAACAGTACCACACAGTGAGCTGTGATATGGGCAGCCCACACGTGTCTCCATTGTGTTATATGCCCCTGCATTGGGTGCACACATTGTGATGTGCCATCTGACATGTCCCAGACACGTAGTGTTCTGGCTGCAATATTGTCACACTATCCCATGACCCATACCCCACATACCAAACATACAACCCATTGTCTGCAAAGCCCTGTGGATGGTGACATATCTGACATCTATGGGTGTATGTCATATGGGACAACACAGACATGTGAGATGGCCATCACACACATTTGGTCAACACATGTGCACACATGGCCATGGGGGATGGCCAGAGACATGTAGCCACACAGTAGATGTGATGTGTACACACCCTGTTGCACATTGTCCACACATGGTCCAATTATAGCCTTAGTTGACTGATTATACAGTTGATGTACACTGGACATCCTAAAAGCCTGTGTACAGCTAGTGGAGGTGTCACTGACGTCTACCATATAAGATCTGTTGAACATCACGACTGTGTCATAGCATGACAGTAGTCACCTGTACAGCTTCCACAGACATTGACACCACATCAGGCCACAGATACTGTACATTTCCCTTGCTGCTGTAGGATATCACCGTTAGCTGTGCACCTCGTGTGTGTGGTACATCAATGTCATGTGGGAAATGGTGAATTGACATGTCCACTATGTGTGGACATGGTTGCCAGGCAGCTAAGACCCTGTAGTTGTTGTGCAGGGGTGTCATCTGTAGGTCCTCCACTGACCTGTCACTTGACACAGCATGGTTTGGTGTGTATACACTTCAGCATCGTGGGTCACAATCCACAGTTATGTCATGGGTATGCATGCAGTTATGGCTATGCAATGTGTACATATTATGCATTGTACAGCAATATAGATGCCATGCAATGGCACAGTGTCTGTACTTCACACTGTATAGCAATGTAGACGGCTCACACTACCCTTCCATGCTCATGCACATTTGCTAAACATTATTCTATCTGTAGGGCATACAGACAATACCGCAATGTGATGCCCATTACGATGCTGTACATGTGTCAGGACACCATTGTGTCAGACATGTATGCATGTTAATGCACACGTCAGCAGATTACATGTCAAGGTCACGTCAGCCATGTGTACCGCTATCCTGTTCTGGTCCACATGGTGTATCATGGGGATGCATGCATACTACTATGATTGTGTGAACTGCATGGCTACTGATATGACACCTGCTTGCTGTAGTGTGCACCCCAGGGAGGTATGCTTACTAACACTATTAATGTCTGCCCTCTGCCGTATCACAGGCATGCTGCATTCCATCTGTCAAATCACATGCATGGTGTGTCTGTGTGTGTGTCTGTGTGTGTGTGTGTGTGTGTGTGTGTGCGTGTGCGTGTGCGAGTGTCTGTGTGTCTATTGTAATTTAGAGTTTTTCTTTGCATTCACAGGTGATGTAGGTGCGTTACCCTCCTGCGGTCCATCTGATGTTAGTGTCCCCACAGATACTAGCAGTGACGAACATATGCATGAGGTACAGGCAGGGTTGTCAGGGGATGAATCTGTGCTAATGGTTGCCATCCCAGCTATGTCCCCCTCTTCCCCGCACACAGTTCTGCTGCCAACACATACCGCATCACCAGTGGCCATAGAGGAAGGACAGTCAGCATCTGTTAGCGTGGAACAGGAACATGTGGTGGCTACAGAAGGTGTTTCTACACACCATGGTGTCAGTGTAATGACTGCAGATGTGCCACACAGGCATGTGGCCGGTGCTGCTCATCAGAGGACCTCTGGCAGACATGCACCTGCAGGACAGAGCGCAGCAGCTGGTATCACCAGACGCATGTTCCAGACTGTAATGGCGGCACAGGCACGTGCTGAACGGCAGAACAGAGAAGGGCCGAGGCTGCAGAGGGCTGCTATCTGTACCCTACATGACAACATCCAGGCATTGGCAAATGCTCAACAGCAGATTGCTGATGTTCTGGACAGGTGATTGGGTGACATGGTCGGAATCCTTGACCGTGGCATGGCAATCAGCGAGCGTGAGCTGTCTGTGCTGGAACATCTGGTAGGAGTGAGGCATAGGCCACGTGGACATAGGCCAGCTACACCACCTAGTGCAGGTCAACGTGACCATGCCACCGCACATGCCCGCTCCCATAGTGCTGGTAGCAGTAGCAGTGCAGCTGGTGCTGCACTGTCCACACCAGGACACAGCAGGCCATGTGGACATGGCCCTGGACGTCCCCAGCGGGGACAAGGTTCCAGTGGACATGTGTCGTCAGACAGTAGCCAAGCTGTACCTCCACCTGGTAGTGCCCATGCAACCCCTGGCAGGCACAGGTCACGTGGCCATGGCTGGACACAGTGAGCTGTACAACCTGGAGCTGTCAATAAAATACCCCATGTAGGCCTCACAAAAGGCAGAACTGTGTGCACATATACACACACACAGGAAAGACATCTGTAGGGCACCACAACACCCACATGCATACTGAACAGACATGTCCAATCATATCACTGGTCCTTACCCACACACAAGATGTCATCCATTGGTGCAGCCTATGCCCCTGGCAAACATTATCACCCTGTGCATATGATGAAGCCTGTGCCGTATCCCTGTCATCCACACCATTGGTGCAGGGACATGCTCAAATGGCCTGATGCACAGGGTGAACAAAATAGTGAGAAGTGTATATTACATTAGCTGTGTAAGAATAGTGAGAGAAGTGCATATTACATTAGTTGTGTGTGAATAGTGAGAGACGTGTATATTACATTAGTTGTGTATTGTTGGCACGCACCAGTCATACCATGTAGTACAGGTTTAGCATGCATTGTTATATGTTCACAGTATGTGTCTTGGTAACAACAGTAACAGCATGTTGGTAATGATGCCCTGGCTCCCTCCTTATGGTCTACTTGCATGTGCCTACAGGTAGCACTGTTTGCAGTCTCCCATGTGTAACTGTGGAGTACTCACAGGCACATATGGCAATATCAGCATGCTATACGTAGCCTCAGCCTGACTGTTGGAAAGTCTAACAGATGTCCACACATATACTGATCCAGAAGCATGTGGGCAGTTTAATATGCTACAGTGGCTAGAGACATGACATCCATGCCAGGTCACATCACAGGTATGTTGACATGGTGCAGGGGTTGTACACAGCAGTCTGGCCAATGATAATGTTAGAGGCCACTTGATAGCATGAGGCCTCACTGTGTAGCAGTAATACCCTGTCA
>NC_056747.1:43331373-43373873 GCF_019279795.1 Protopterus annectens
AGTACGCAGTAGCCATGTTATCTCCGGCTTGCCATTCATCTGCATGGCGTACTAACATCTAACTAAACCTACATTTTGTATGTATATTATCCATATGTCTTGTGTTGAAGCGCAGCACATTCACGTGGCGCTGCGCTACGCTTCCACACCAGGGATCGGGGGAGGACAACTACTGGTTCATTGATATCCAGTGGACAAAGCTGCCACTGGCCTTGGACTTGGACATTGGCATGCTTCTTCGACTGTATTCATACTGTATTTGCAGCTGTCATTGCTCCGTTTAGCAACTTGCAAAACGTTAGTCGCATAACATTCGGGTACATTTCTGCACATAACTCTGCTCTTGCACGGACAGCTTACTGTTTCATGTATCGCGTAGTTACATAGGGTTACCACCTGTCCCACTTTGCGAGGGACAGTCCCTCTTTGGTCAGTTGTGTCCTGCAAAATATTGTGAGAAAAATGGCAAATGTCCTGGGATTTTAGGACAAAAGTATTTTCTATATTGTATGTAATAGTTGCATAAAACAGTTATTCTGTATCTGAAACACCTACATGTTATACAAAACAGAATAAGGAACAAAAATGCTACAAAAATAAACTTTTATTCAGGCAAACAACTGAAGTTCTGTCCTTTGTACTGTCCGTGGGTATGTTTTGCCCTGCAAAATCTGATGTTTGTAGCGCAAATGTCCCACTTTGGCCATCTGGAAAGGTGGCAACCCTATAATTACATCATTTGCATAGCTTGCACATACAAATGGAGTATGTTACAAATCCCAACATTGTCCGTGCAATGTTCGTGTTACAGGTGGTCTTGCACGCCCTGCGGGTGTTTGCTGAATAGCCTGGCAATCATCTTTCCTTGCTGTACTCTCACTCAATCCATAAAAGCCAAAGGCGTCATGTATCATGGCCTAGGCTTTGCTGTGTGCGATGTCTATTTGTGGTGTATGCATGGCTGTGGGTATGTCCCACTGTCATCATTGGTAAAGGTGACACCCTATAGGTACTTCCTGTAGACTGCTGTGTCATTTGACATGTCAGCACATACCTGCGGATGAACTTCCTACTGCAGCGCTTTTCATACCTTCTGCATTATCTTGCGGTCGATAATGCTGTTTCCTCAGACATGTATCTGTTTCTGATCATACCTATCAACCTCCTAGTGCAAAACATCTGTACAAAGCCTAACATGATGGGGGGCAGATAGGGGCAGATTGGCAGTATTATAGGTTTCGCATTAGTATGCCCTTTCTGAGGGATTTGGGGTCTTAAACACATATGTTTATCATTATTTAATGACGTCAGTTCTCAGGTATTTGGCAGACAGGTGCACATACCTCTCAACCTCCGACAGCAGGAAATCTGGACAAAGCCATAACTAAATGTGGGGCAAAAGCCCACAAGTAGGGCCAATTTTTAAATATTGCTCTTACAAACTTAAAAAGTTGATAGAATAACAGGTTTTGCATTGGCGTGAATTTTCTGAAGGGTATGAAGTCTGAAACTCAAATGTATCTCATTATTTTCTAACTTCAGTCTTAAATGATTTGCACTATTTGCCAGAAAACCACAATTTTATGAATAATGTACCAAATATATGAGGCAAATATCTGGACATTCTGCAAAAATCTGTACAGTTGAGAGGTATGCACGTACAGGTTGTAAGAGGAACACACCACACATATGAGGCATACATCTGCACATTCGTACAGTTACGCCAATACACACACAATACATGGCGCCATCACAGGCTAGTTATCATTACATTCCTATTGCTGAACACACCCACCCACTGGGTTATATTCCTCACACAGGCCAACAGGTGCTTATCCACACTACTTATTCCATCATGTACCTTATGTGTAGGCCGGTATTTGCACTTTCCGTCAATGGCAGAGCTCACGTACAAGTATGGTGGACTGGACACTGTATCGGTGGCACTGCATGACACCCTGAGGGACACATGTTGTTTGAGTCTATTAACCTTCCACATTGACTTTCACAGGCCATACGTTGTAATTCACATTTGTGGACAAACATGCTTATGAGTTGTACATGTTTTGTCATTTGTCCTGACGTCTTTCTTCTCACCTGTCCACCTAGTATCACTAGTTCTGTACATTTCATTAGGAGGGGTTACCTTCATACCTCTCACCTGTACACATTATGGGTATACGCCCTGGGGTTTGACCTATGATTCTGTTACATTTGTCATGATAATGTGCCTTTCTGATAGATTTCTGGCAAGCCATGATGGACTGTGCGGTTAGGTAATCATGACTGACATTTCTATTTCATGATTACTAACTCTCATAACATTCGTATTCCCGACTACGCAATTATTCTATCAACGGTCTGACTTTGTCTGACGTATATTTAATATAGTCCCTATTTGTCTGTCATGTACTATGCCTTAGTCCAGCTGTCTTATTCTGACATTCTGGCAGATATGGTTACCATCTTGGTCGTATGCGTGTTCAGCCATGATAATCGCCTACATGACACTGATATAGGTCCCTACGTCTTCCCCCAATGGTTTACACAATATCCAGTGGGTGGGTTGCACCTGTTTGGTGAATATAGGCGTGTGCTATACCCACATAGGTATATTGATCACTCCCATGGGGCGTACCTAATAGATCTGTGCCAACCAGCACTTTGGCCCAATTCTGCATACCCATGATTCCCATACCTGACACACCTCCACAGTACCCATTAGACATGTTTAATGTGAGCGATAATAAAGTGTGAGGACACTTCCGAGCACTCCCCACTTTGCGGATATCAGCTCGTACGTCATACATTCAATCGACCCATGTGTTATTACCCTTGCACCTGCTACTGTTGCATGTACAGCTATATCATAGTTGCAGATGTGACTTCTTTTGCATCAATGACAGTTCGCACTTCATACGGATCAATTTTTGGGGTCCTGCAAAGGACACCTATATTCATGTTTAACATGTAGAACTTGCAGGCCCTGTCACACTGGTACTTTCCGGGAAATGGTTTGGAAACCATCAGTGTATTCTCCTTTCATGCATGTCTGTCTGTCTATCCATATTATTCTCCTTTCATGCATGTCTGTCTGTCTATCTATATTAGGTCACTATTTATGTACATGTGTTATATGTACAGGGACATATGTTTGTTGTGTATATATCTATTCATGTATCGTGTGTGTATAGATATATATATCTGTACATATATACATATGTCTGTACATTCCTCATCTCGCAATTTGCTCTGGATTATGTCTGTGGATATATGTGTATATATATCTCCATATCATACCTTTCAACTGTACAGATTTCCGCTGCATGTACAGCTGTTTGCCTCTTATCTTTGCTCCGTTTTTCATAACCTCATGTCTATATGGCAAGTTAGTGGCATATCATTACAGACTAACGTTGGTAAATAATGACAAACATTTCAGGTTACAACTTCATAGCCTTCAGAGAATCCATGCTAGTAACACACATGTTATTCTATCCACTTTCTATGTTTGTTAGGCAATATCTGGGGATGGTCCCTATTTGTGGTTCGTTTTTCATAACCTTGTGTCTATCTGGCAAGTTAGTGGCATATCATTAAAGACTGACGTTGGTAAATAATGACAAACATTTCAGGTTATGACTTCATACCCTTCAGAGAATCCATGCTAGTGACACACCTGTTATTCTATCCACTTTCTATGTTTGTTAGGGCAATATCTGGGGATCGTCCCTATTTGTACCAGTTGTTGTCGTGGCTTTGTCCGGTTTCATACTTTACAGGTTTAACAGGTATGAGCCATGTACATGGAACGTGGGGAAAACACCATTCATTTTCTATTCTGTGAGCAGATTACACATGCGCAGGCGCACTTGCATATCCTTATTGTGGGTTACATATGTTTCATAGACAATTCTGCTTCCGTGAACTTTCATAATTCTGACCGTAACAGTTACATATCTGTATACCAGTTTACAGACTACTGCGAAACACACGTTCACCTTTACATATTTAAATGTGTGTACTGCACGAACGCTTTACTTACACTTTCAAGTTACATGTACAGTGGTCGTAGGTCAACTGGGACTGCATTCACGTTGGCCGGATACCGGAACAACTATTCTATTGGTGTTCTCCCTCATTGATATGCATACCCATAGTACTTAGCTACATCAACATACGTCTCACCACTTCACCTACGACACAGGCATCCATTCTCCTGCTGGGAAAAAGGCAGTACTACATATTACACATTCCCTATTGCCTACTGCTGTGGACTCCGGCTACATTGTTAATCACTCCGAGGGTATGCAGAACACCAAGGCATATAGTCCAGCCACATACAGGTCTTTGATTGTCAGGGTGTTCATGTAGTGATCTGGGTTTAGGCTTGTCCACCTGGTGAACGGAACTTCCCTGGCCGAGGTCAAATGTCAGACGAAGCATATGGACAGGGCTTATCTCCCTATTTTGAAGTTTTACCTGTGTTTATAGACACAGGTGTTTGGGCACCTGTCAGCAGCTAATTCTGTTGGCATTGCATATTATGGGTGGTTTTGTTACAGTCCATACTCCCTGGTGAGGGGTGTTCCCATTCACATTTGACTATTACCTGTATACAGTCATACGGGGATTGTTATTT
The DNA here is from genome assembly GCF_019279795.1 of Protopterus annectens. Lineage (NCBI taxonomy): Eukaryota > Metazoa > Chordata > Ceratodontiformes > Protopteridae > Protopterus > Protopterus annectens. The sequence continues at coordinate 43,336,016 of NC_056747.1, forward strand.
TTGGACATGAAGTGACTACAGGTATGCGGTTGTACATTACACAAGTGTGAAGGGCTGTTCCTGTAAATATGTACGGACTATACCTCTTAAGAGCACCGTACCTGCGCAAAACCTACACAATAGGGGGACAATTAGGGACACATTTTAATGATTGCTCTTACAAGCTTACAACGTTGATAGAATGCTAGGTCTTGCATTAGCATGACTTTTCTGTGGGTTGTGGAGTCTTATACTCAGGATATTTCTCATTATTTAGTGACGTCAATCCTCAGCTATTTACCACACTGGTGCAGATTGTCGGAGGCACACACCAACACTATGGGGCGAACCTGTGGTCATTCTTGGGGTTGCCACCTTTTCGACTGCCCAAAGTGGGACATGTTCTGCAGAGATGTCAGATTTTCCAGGACCAAACATACCTACAGCCGTGTATAGTACTGAACTTTAACCTTTTTTGTACATATAATAGCTTATTCTAGTAATATTTGAATTGCTTATGCTACTTCACATAATATATTGAGGATTCATATATAAAATAACCATTTTATGCGACTATTAAAGTAAATTAGGGAATAAACTCTCAGGACATTTGCTATGTCTTGATTTTTTTCACAGGACACAACTGCCTACAGAGGGATTGTTACTCGCAAAGTGGGACAGGTGGTGACCCTAGTCATTCTGCGAATATCCAGACAGTTGAGTGGTATGGCACGGACCTCTGTAATACGCTGTTGCGTTCTGGCACGGCAGTAGCTCAGCATTAAAGACTGCAGTCAGAACGTACTGACAGACATTTGGGTTTCAGACTTCATACTCCAGACATTAATGCCAATGTGCAAACTGTTATTCTATCAAATTCTATGTTTCTAAGAGATATGTTTACAGATTGTCCCTGATTTTGGACCTTTGTCTCACTTATATTCACGGCTCTGTCCAGATATCTTGCTCACACAGGTTGACAGGTATGGTCAGTCACGACTGCACACAGTCAGTGTCCCTCACACTTGATCAGGGTTGACCTGTTTACATAGTGTCTTCCTCGCCGTCATGCCATTTTCCACTTTGCAAATGTGTGCATCATATTCTCCCTCCTATTCGTGTCTGGACACGTGTGTCACAGGAAGGTATTTTATCCTGGGTGGTAGGTTATGCATGCCCACTTACGGCTGGACAGTGTCATGGACCTCCACTGCATGTTCTGACTTGTGACCAGATATCTACTGGATTGGATATCATGTCGTCATAACCATTCTACTATTCACACAGGTTGGTCATCCCATGAGGGATATCCCAAAAATTGGTCAAAACAAGTTAGATAGCGAAGATTTTTGTGGCTGCACAAAAACGTGCAGGGGGTTTTACCTGCAGGGGATACATGGTTTGCAATCCTGACACTGCCTAGGGTGACAATACCTACTACATATGCATAGGGGTCACTGTGTGTAGCTGTTTCTGCAACAAACCAGTGGACCAAGTACGGCTGGATTTGGTGGATGTTCTGGTATGGTGGCAGGGTTTTGTGTTGTGGAGGGTATGCTGGGTAGGCTATTATGCATCCAGGTGTGTTGCGTTTGTTATGGCCAGTTCCATCAGGACCCATCTGTGGGTATGTGATTGTGCCGTATGTATACATTTGTCTCGCATATTTCCATATTCATATGTTTGTGGGATTGTGTTCTACACTATGGCCTGTTTGCTTGTCTTGCAGCTGTTTCTACATGAGGTTGTGTTTCTTTCCACTTCACCCGCTGCCCCCTCATACACCTCCGGTTCTCCTTTTCTGCATACGACACAAGTATCGCCTTTGAGGGATTTACCATTAAACACACACCCCTCACACGCGAATTACTCACACCCCATAGAGCACTACTTTGGTTGTTGGCCCATGATGCAGCCAGAGTTACACATTGACTACCCTACATGTGTCGGGTACCTTTATGGTTGTGTGGACTACCCTGCCATGTTTGCTGTCCACATGCTATACCTCATGCACATAAGTACACGCCCTTACTTTACTTTCATTACTTGGTTAGTGTATCCGGGTACTACCCGTTCGACTGTGTCACATACACGTTCGGATTATACAGCTGCCTTCCGGATTTTGCCAGCCTGTTCTACTCATTGTTATTGTGGACATTGCCTCCCCACAATCAACGGTTGTGTTTCCACCTTTTCAATTGTCCACAGTGTGACACAGGGTTACCACCTGTCCCACTTTGCGAGGGACAGTCCCTCTTTGGGCAGTTGTGTCCTGACAAGTAATTGTCAACATGGCAAATGTCCTGTGATTTTAGGACAAACATATTTCTTATATTTTATGTGATAGTTGCATTAAACAGTTAAGTCTGTATCTAAAATACCTGACTGTTATGAGAAACAGACTAATCAACTAAAATGCTACAGAAATACGCTTTTCTGTAGGCAAAACAGTTATGTTCTGTCCTTTGTACTGGCCGTGGGTATGTGTCGGCCTGTACGGTCTGATGTCTGTACCAGACATGTCCCACTTTGGCCATTTGTAAGGGAGGCAACCCTACTGTGACAGTTGCGGTGAACACAGCATATTTTACAGGCCCACACATACCCACGTTCAGTTCGGCAGATAGAACGTACAATTCTTGCCTATATCTAAGCTGATTCTTGTAGCATTTTGGTATCTTATTCTGTTTGTTATGACATTTCTGTATTATACGTCCAGTGAAATATGTTTAATGCAACTATTGCATGACGTCTACGGAGGAATTATGTCCTATATTCTCTGGACATTTAACAGTTTTACATGTTTGTGTCAGGACACATCTGCCCACAGAGGGACTGTCGCTCACAAAGTGGGACAGGTGGTAATCTTGGTCGACGGTACAGATCATACTGTTCCTTTCGGCCTACATGTGTCCGTGTTGTTATGGCTTGTTTATATGCTCCTTCTGTTTCGTTTACATGCGTATGCTATTTCCTATCACATTTGGTATGTGAAATACGGACATACCTTTTGTATGTGATTATTACATGGCTTGTGGGATATGATTCAGACATACGGTCACTACCTATATCTACATTTCTCCTCGTGTATTTTGTTATGGACACATCTGCACAGCTATGTTCCCTCCCTCAAATTATGGGTCAGCTGGTGACCCTCTCTGTTGGACTGGACGTACCTACTGGCGGCGCACTAACATCTGATACATTTCACTTCCACATGGTATAGCTATTTACACTACGTTGGACTACAGGCACACGGTTTTCCTGTCATTTGTTCATGGGTAGGGACCTGTTATTCCCTACCGTGCATTCGTGTTTGAGTCTTCATTTTCTGTTCACAGGGACTCTGCTTTGCATACGTTTCAGTCTCCACGGACACTGATAGGTACGATTACTATTGCTGGCGGAATATAATATTCAGCAGTTTAGGTTGCTCCTCGGAAGCTGACATTGACACGCCTCCCTGCGCAACTTCGATACGCTCCTTGCACTCGTGCACGTTTCCTATGCACGTGGCTGTGGCGGCTGCGCGCCTTCATTAATATGCATATGGCGCAACTACTCCACATCTATGCCGCACGGCCAGCGCAAGCCTTACGCTGGCCTTGCGCCGAGCTTCATGAATGCAGGGGAGACACTTTTTAACAAAGGGACAGAAACATATACAATGACAAGGCATTGTTGAGTTTTGAAACCTTCTTAAATAGCATCTACTTAGGTTTGACATATGTCACTAGATATGACCTTCTATTTCAACCAGACTGTGTCCCTGACGCCTCTGACAATGACAGACTGTGACCATGTCCTCCAAGACAGTCATAATGAGAATAGTGCTGTGAAAATACATAATTTATTTTTTCCTCAAAAAGTTTCTGTGTGTCTGTTTATTTACTTATTAGCATTTGTTAACTAGGAAGGTGGGCTGATCCGATGATTCTCCTCAGTCTTAACCTAGCTCAAAGGCACATAAATTACAAAAATCACATTATAAAAAAACTGCAAAACAAATGAATTAACAGATTTAAAGAGGAAAGCAAATACCTGCATCATACCTCTCAACTGTCCAGACTTTCACAGAATGTACAGATTTTTGCCTCCTAATATTGATCTGTTCCTCATAAAATTTGTGGTTTTTCTGGATTTTTTGGCAAATCAGTGAGGATTGAATTCCCTAAATAATGACAAGCATTTGAGTTTCAACCTTCATATCCTTTAGAAAATGAATGGTAACGCAATAACGCAATACTTTTTATTCTAGCAACTTTCTAAGTTTATAAGTGCAATATTTAAAAAAGTCCATATTTTTGAGGCCTTGTCCCCACATTATTTTTCTCTTTGGCCAGATTGTTTGTACTAAGAAGTTGAGAGCTATGATCTGCATATATGGAAAAGAACAGCAGTAAGAAGGGACGAGAGGGACAATCTGATGAGTAAAGGACATTCAGGAAAATAGGATTAGTCCAGGAACAGAGGACGGAGAACAAGAATTACTGGGCTAAATGATCATTTAAAAGCATTTACTTTGGTAGGAGTCAAACTGATGGTTCTGGAGAGCTGAATTTAGACTGGTAGCATTCTCAATGCCTGAAGAAGGGAATTCCACCTAACAGAAGGAATACTGTGGAAGATTGTCTCCTTGCTAGGTAAGAATATAGGGAGGTCTAAGTAAAGTCATTTTTTCCAACTTATTAAAATACACAGGAGGGCAAAAACATTATGGTTAGTAGATGGGTGAGTGGGGACAGACATTTAAAAGAACATTTTGTATAGGGTAGTAAAGTGGAAGTTGGATGTTTGACCAGTGAGGAGGTTATTGGTGGAAATAGGGAGGGTGCAGAAGATTCTAGCATCTGAAGGACTGACAAACACATATTTTGTTTACGTTTTTATTATAATTCATTAGTGTTCTCAGTGTTTCCTATTCAGTCAAGGAAAGGATATTCAAGTTACTGAATGAGTACATTCTGGCCACTGATTTTCTAATTTCATGAGATGAGAAGATTAATCAGTTGGAAGACAGACGAGAAATGGCTAAGGACTATTATAGGCTTAACAATATGAGGATGGAAGTTTAAGAAATTAGAGTGAAGTAGCCTAGGTATTCACAAGTATAAACGTGTAAGTTAGGATTTCCTGAAAGGTCAGAGTGGTGGAGTGCAAAGGTGATGAAAACATGCTGAGGGGTTCCAAAGAACACTGATTTTCCTTTGGTGGAATTAACAGTTCATTTGCTGTGAAGCACTCAACAGAAAACTTTACTGAGATTATTTTAGAGAAGTATCTGTAGTTCAGAGGTAAAGGGTGAAACTCTTAGAAGCAGAAAATGTAAAGCACCATCTTAATCAGAGGTAGGTCAGATGGAAAGGTAATTAAGAATATGAGAAAATGTATGGGCCTACGAAGTAAACCTGGTCAGACACAGATGGGAAAGTTTCTGTAGTGGGTGGGAAGGTGGAGGGGAATACCTGGAAAATACTTTTTTACAGGTAGTTTATAAATCTCTCCAGCTAATGCTATTAATATGTAGTACTGTGTGGTATAGAGCCAAAAGTTTGAATCTAGTCAACAGATATGGTTCTGCTAAGAAACATTTTACCCATATTAAAAAAAAAATAACAATAGCCCTATAAAGTGTTGCTGTAGTGTTAAAAACTGAAAGGAACTTGTTTAGATAAGGTATTAAAATGCATCTTCTATTCCTTGTTGACTGTATTAATCCCATTAGGTTAGTAGCCTCTTTTCAGAAGACATCTGAGATGCTATTTATACTGCTGTAGAAATTTGGCCAGGGCATTAGGGAACACCCCCTACTCTTTTTAATAGGTGTTGTGGGATCTTTTACATCCACCTGAGCTACTACCAACTCAGGCAGATTGGACCTGTGTTTAACGTCTGATCCAGTCTTGAATTATACTAGTATTTATTTATAGAGAAGCATTCCTAGTATTTCTGTCAAGAGGCTTAAGATTAGCAGTTGTCTTATACTGATCAGTAAGACAAGAGTTGCGGGAGGGGTGATAATGCTCTTCCATTTATCTGGAGTTAAGTAGGTTCATATACAGAGACTGAAAACATAAGTGGGTGGCTATTAACTAGTACAAACCGTTTGTGTGGAACTGGGCACCGCCGGTCTGCTCAGAATTTTAGTTAGGGGTTACTGAAAAGCCTTTCCAGAAAGATGTTTGAAATGAAATAAAAGATGTAAGCTGGAAAGCATTGCTGAGCTGGGAGACAGGAGATGATAAGCAGCTAAGCTGAAATAAAAAGTGAGAGTTTGCTACAGAAATCAAATACAAGGGAGAAGGAGGAGTTGAGAGTGCTGTGGCATGATGGGATTTGTTTTATTTCATGTAGAAATATGCGAATAACAAATAATGGCTGCTACAGTTTGCATTGATTTTGGATTTTTATATTTATTCTAGTTTTTTTTTTCTTCTTCAAGTTTGGAAAAAGAATGAGAAAAAGGAGAGATTGTGATGAATTTCCAATTGTACCATTTGTATTAATGCATTGTTCCTTTCTGATACGGATTTTCTTAAGTGTCTAGTTAACCATAAACAGTGGCTCCATAACTCTAATGTTTTAGCTGTACATAGTGACGTGGGCTGAATAGTGGAAAGCATAAGTTGAATGCCTTCCTTAATGTTTAGTTCTCTTTGTACATAGTGATTCTGATCTTTCACTGTCTAACAATTGTATTTCCTTTTAGTTTCAGCAAAGTTCATTTGTTGAAATATTGTTTTCGTCAGTTACCAGGCCATGAGTGTAACAGAAGAAAATGTACACAAAATGTCTTTTCCGACTTAGACTGAAATGAAACATGGAAAAACTCTTGAAATGTTGTGCTCAAACTCTTCAAAGTCTGACAGAGAGGCAAACTTATTCCTTCAAGAAGTGGGTCAATGTAGTATTGCTGTTGTGGTCCTTAATAGTGAAAGTTAACTGACCAAGGGCCAATTCAATAAAAAATACATTGATGAAGCAACAGCATTGATTAGCCTTCTTAGTGTACCACACACACTCACACACACTCACACTCACACACACTCACACACACTCAGACCAAATGCTTCAGTAACCATAGCTATATCGGTTATATCCTGTCAATAAAGTAATGGTCTTCAAGCTTCCAAAGTTTCAGGGCACCTTCCACATGCCCAAATTGTAAAACAATGAAAGCTGTGATGACTGAAAGGTAAATTTGGGAGTGAAGGCCTTCAGAGCTTTCCTGTCAGTAGAAAGAGGGAGACTGAGCCCTGAAAGGACTGTGCTAGGAACAACAAAGCATAAAAAACAAGAGGGATGGAAGGAGGCAGCAGCTACTGCAGCAGTGATCATTCAAACAACTCAAGCACCTACTGTTATGGTATGTCCAAAAACTGTATGTTCATGTGGAAGTAGAAGAGTCCAGGAACCCTTGGATAATGGTCTTAAAGCTTGATATCTGGGCCTAGAGAAGGAATCAAGCTTATAGCACTTTGTAAAAGTATGTAGAGAGGACCAAGTGGCAGCTTATACCCTATTTCTAGAAACCAACCCTTTCCAAAAAGCCACAGATGAAGCCAAAGCCCTGGTAGAGAGGGCCTTGGCCCTGCCTGGAATAGATTTGTTATGGTGAGTGAAACGAGAGGTAATTGACTAAGACAACCATTTGAAAATAGTCTGTTTTGACACAGGTTGCACCTTCTTCTTACTTTCACAAGAAATAAACAATTGATTTGAATATCTGAGAGATATAGTTTTATCAAGATAGTGCCTGAGTTGTCTGCAGACATCCAAAGTATGGAGTATCCTTTATCCCTCATTTTTAGATTCAGTAAAGAATGGAGAGATGAATAGTTTGGCTTAAAGTAAACTTGGATCCCACTTTAGACATAAAATAAGGATGATTTCTCAAAGAAACCCTGTCTTTCTGGAAAATGAGGTAGGGCTGACAACTATAAGAATTTGCAACTCAGGTGCCCTTCCTGCAGAGGTCAGAGAAATCAGTAAAACTGTCTTCCATGTTAAGAACCTCAAGTCAACCAGACTAGCTGGTTCAAATGGGGCAAGTGTTTCCTTCTCGAACATAAAATTAAGGTTCCAAGGAGGGGTCATCAGTTTACTTGATGGCATCTTATACAAAAGCCCTTTCAAGAATATTTTGACATAAGACTGCCTTGAAAGAGGAGGCTTTATGGGCAGACATTTTGAAATGGCCAATAAATAAACCTGTACAGAGGATAAGAAAGGCCTTATGATAGTAACTCCCACAAATATTGTAAAACCATATAACAACTAGCCCTGAATGGGTCCAGATAATGTCACTGGCACCAACTAGAAAACCTTTTCCATTTGCAAAAGGTCTACTTGAGGAACTCCCCACAAATGGATCAAATGTGTGAAGACCATCTGATCTAGTTTGCAGTTGTGAGGTTCTGCCCTGATCCTGCTAAAACTGTCTGCCACACAATTTTGCTCTGACAGAATGCAGGATGCCAGTTGAGTGAGGCCGTGCTGTGAAGTTATATCTCAAGTTAACATGGTTAGTCTGCAAAGGAGATACAACCTGGTTCTGCCTGCTGGTTGATGTACCACAAACCACTCTGAAGAGGTCAGGGGGGCCCAAGATGGTTCATAGAGCTGAGTGCCTTGAACAGGGCAAGCATCTCCTAGATATTTATGTGCTTGTATATGTCCTTTGTGTCCCATACCCTTGCACTTTTATCCTTCCTGAAACTTCTCCCCGAGCAAAGTCCAAAGCATCTGTGGTGACTGACTGCTTTAGAGCAGGGAGGGAGAAGGGGAGACCTAGATTTAAGAATATTTGTTGTCTCCACCGAACGATGTCTCTTCTGACAAAGCTTAGCACTGGGATTTGAAAAGATAAGAGTGCTGGTGCTGAGATCAAAGAAATTTCAGACACCACTGTATCTTTATCATGATGTCTTGCTAGGGGTATCATATGAATCATAGATGTGATGAGACCCAAAATCCTGAGATATTCCCTCATAGTAACCAAAGTCTGAGTGTAAAACCTTAGAAACAGATCTAAATAAAGATCTATTTTTTTCTGTGGAAGAAAAGATTTTTGAACTGAGGCATCTAGTCGACATTCTAGAAACACAATCCTGAGTGAAGGCATCAAGAAAGACTTTTGATTGTTCTCTTGAAATCCTAGCTTGTAGAACAGATGTTTCACCTAACATTGTGATTCCTGACACTTTGAACAAGACTCTGTAAAGATAAGCAAGTTGTCTAAATATGGAAAATGCGGACACCCTGTAGCCAGCGGTGATCTATCACTGGAGCTAGACACTTTGTGAACACTCTTGGTGCAGTGGATAGTGCAAAGGTTAAGGCACAGAACTGATAATGTGATCTTGTCATGCACAACCTTAAGAAATCTCTGATGTCTGGATGAATAGAGATATGATGTAAACATCTTATAAGTCTACTGTTACCAGGAAACTTGAAAGAAGAAGCGGAAGCAACCAGTTATGAAGTGACATAGTTTTAAATGAAGGTATGACCACATAAAGGTTTAGGAAAGAAAGACCTAGGACTGGTATCAGGCATTTTCTTTCTTTGGCACGAGGAACATCCTTGTCCTTGGAACAGCATGTGATGAAAAACAGGTGGGAACTACTAAAGAGTCTGATCTGATAGGTGATGAATGACCCGCTGGAAAGGAGGACTTTCCTGCAGCTGCCATCTGTAATCTTGATGAATGATATTCAGAGTCCATTTGTCTGAAGCAATCTGTTGCCAAAGAGAAAAAAGGATGTTAAAACTTTCTGGAAGAAAGTCAGTAGCCAGGGTGGGAGTGGGTCACAAGGACTCTTGAATAGTCATTCACACGTATTGGACTATCCTTGGTTTTGGCGTGTTAAAGACCCCTTTTTGGAACTCCTTTGCCATTCCTATTTAAATGTCTATTTACCCGAATTTTCTTGAAACTGTTTATCTGTTTCTGCCAAAAATGGAGGAGGAGAAAGAAAATCCTTTGGCCAATTTAGAAAATGACAGTGGAAAAAATCTTAGAGAGTCCCTGGATCAGCTTGATCCTTCCATTATACTTTTTGCCCAGCTCTGCAGCTGAGGGGACAAACACTAAATCTCTATCCAAGGGAGAATTTAAAATCTCATCTTTAACATCATCTGGAAGGTTCTGAGACTGCAGCCAAGCAAACCTCCCTAAAACAGTACCAGTGGCCGCAGGCCTGGAAGAAGTACCAACAGGGTCATACGACACACTGTAAACAATGAATAGTGACCTCTGCAAAAGAAGAAACTATGTTATTTAGAGCAGAGTTTTCCTCAAAAGAAGTAACTGGAGACAAAGCTTTCCTCATACTTTCACAATGTGTCAAAACAAATTGTAATATATGAACCTGACAGTTCAAAATTCTGAAAACTAAAGTTGTACAAGTATACACTTTTTCCCTCATACCTATCAATAATTTTCCAATAGTTATCAGAAAGAGTTGGAAAGGAATTAACTAAGTTCTTAGCAACAGTGGGATCAACTAAGGCTAGAGCTGCAGGTCTTATAAGTAGTGTATAAAAATTTGAAAGCCTGAGAAATTTCATATATCATATCTGCCTTTTTAGGTGCAGCAAGCTGACTAACAAAAAACTTGCAGGCAGTAACACACACATCCTCCAAAGCTGACAGAACAGGAGGAATGGCTATAGGTTCTGGAAAATCCTTCTGCAAAATTCATAGTATTTTCTGCAGGACTGAGAAACCTTAGTGTTCTCCCACTAAGAACACTGGCACATTCCAGCAATAATCTCAGAGAAAAAAAAAACACCCACTGGGAGAATCAGAAACTGTGCTCTCCTCAGAGTCTGAATCAGAAATCTGAGGGGAAAAAACTGAATCCATTTCTGCATGTTCTTGCTCAGATTTAGCATCTTGAATCTCATCAGGAAAAGAGGAATTGCTCTTTCTTTTACCAGAAACTACTTTACAAGAAGGATCAACAGCCTGAATTAAACCATGAGCCAGACATGATAAACTACTCCTGTCTAAAGACATTTGAGGAAGAGTAGATACATACTTGGTTTTCTGTCTCTTTTTGACAGGAAAAATTGGGTGAACTGTGTTACTAATGGCAGCATCTGCTTCCCCAGGGATAAGCACAGCATTCTGGCACAGCAGAGAAACCTTCCCTGTTCCTTTTCCCACAACCAACAAGAGTGGGTCTCCCTTGTCCATTGAGGGGACTCCAACAGACGAAGAAGACATGTAGAACCTCCAGTCCATAATGGTTGTAGGTGCTACATCAGAGGAATCTGGGGTAAAAGACAGGTAGTCTGAGGTACAACAAGTGGTAAAAGCAGGGTCACCCACCTGCAGCTGAGGCAATTTGCTAGCCTGCTGTGGTGGCAAAGGTTGCTTGCTTTCCTTTTTCTTTTTGTGGCTGGAAGAAGGATCAAACATGGGACTGGTAGTCTGTTTCATGGTCAAGCTGAAAATGGTGCCTCTTTTCCAGGGAAAACAAACAGCAAATGAATATAGAACTACCAGTCCACAAAACGTACCTTTTTGACAGAAACAAAACATTAAAAAGCACTTTCAAACACCATGCCATCCCCCATCAAGGAAAAATAAACACAATTTTCCACAGAAAATATGTTTTTAATTAGCTAACACTATTTTTAAACTGACAGAAAAAAATGAGTGCTCCATTTAAAAGGAAGTTATAGTCTTCCTGAAGAGGAAAGTAATAAAATGTCAATACATCTAAGAAAATGGAAGTTTTTTTTTCTCCAAAGGAAACTTATCTGCCTAACAAAGGAAAGCATAAGCCGACCATCAATCCCCAAAAGCCTCAGAGGTACATACTCTTCAGCAGCAGAAAACCTCTGAAGGGTTTAGCAGCCAAGTCAGCTCAGCTTGAGCTGCTTGACAGTTTGGGCATGTGGGAGGTACTCTGAAGCTTTGGAAACTGGATGGGCATTATATTGTGGCAAGATATAACCCATATACTTAAGGTTACTGATCAATATGATAGATATCACTTGATCACACACACAAAAACAACAAACAACATAAACAATTTTCAGAAAAACAATAATTTATTTCAATAAAGCTGCCAGAGAGAATCTGACTGACCACATTTAATGAGAAAAAGTTAACTATAAAAAACTGGAACACTTTATTTTCAAACAGCATTGTAAATTATAGAACAGAACACAGAAGCAAGAATCAATCAATAGGTCACAATATACTGATGAAATGTATCCATAATTTATGTGACAGACTGAAGTATTTTACTTCTGGAAGCAAGCAAGACAAATCATTTTATTTTATTTATTTATTTGCAGTTGGTTTACCAGGATAGTCCATTGGGTCAAGAGAACCCGTTTTCAATGGAGTCCTGGGGAGAAAAGCTCCACAAAGCAATACAAAGTACGTACAAACAGTGTCATGATAAATACAGTAGTACAAGATATAAAACATATGAGTTGAGTCTTTTAGGAAACAACAAACAATACTCAAAATATTTAAAAAAATATAAACTTGAACTTTAGCAGTTCGAACAATACTATTTAGAGAGAAGTAATGTTGCTTTACACAATCAGAGTGGTTGATTTGTAAGGAACAAGCTTATAAGGTACAATCAGGTAAACATGAGTGTGAAGGAAGATGTGAATATCATATTTTATGAGGGGTGGGAGCAGGAGCATTCCCCTTTGGCCTTTTATGAGGGGTGGGAGCAAGAGCATTCCCACTGGGACCTTAGATACATATGAAGGATTTTTAAACATGTTATGATTGAGAGTAGTGCGAACCGATGGTGGGAGTGAGTTCCAGAGGCGAGCTAGGTTAAAGGATAGTAAGTTTTTGCCAGGTGGACGAGTTGGTTTGTATACTTCTAATAGGTTTTGATTGTTAGACCTTAGAGCCCTATTGGGTAGGTGCATACGGAAGGCGGAGGACAGGGAGGGACAGAGAGATGGGTTGAGTATGAGCTTGTGGGCTAGAGTTAACTGAGTGTAGTTGAGTTGATTAGGTAACTCAAGCCAGTTTAGTTTTTGGAGAGAGGTGCAGTGGTGGGTGGAGGACCTGTGGCCATTTGCGAATTTAGCGATTTTGTTATAGCATGAAGAAAGTTGTTTTTTTAGAGAGGACTGAAGATTGGTTAGTAGAGGAGCTCCATAGAGAAGGGAGGGGATAAGAAAAGAAGAGGAGAGAGAGCTTTTAGAGGAGCGTGTAAGGAATTGATTTTGACGGTAGAGCATGCCTAGTTTTTGATGGTTTTTTTTGATATTTAGTTGTAGATGGGAGTTGAAGTTAAATTGGTTGTCAATTTGGACACCAAGTAGCTTGGTTTCAGACACCATTTCCAAGGATGAGTTATTTTTGCTAGTAATGGAGAATGTATTCGTATCGAAAGGGGTAGTTTTTGAGGGGGTAAATACCATTAGTTTTGTTTTGGAGGCATTGAGAGCTAGGTGGTTTGTTTTCATCCAGTGTTCAGTAATTGAAAAAGCTTCTTGTGTAAGCTTTTGGAGCATAGAGGGAGATGTATCAGAGCAGATAATGATAGAATCATCTGCATATTGGATGATGTTGGAGAATGGAATGGATTTGTGGAAGTCATTTATAAATATGTTGAAAAGGAGGGGACCTAGAATGGAGCCTTGGGGAACTCCGGTAGGGGTACTAAGAAAGGAGGAAGTGGCTTTTTTCCATTTTACAGCTTGGAATCTGTTTGATAGATAGCTAGAGAACCAGTTTACGGATGAGGGAGAGAGGTGAAGTTGTGAAAGTTTAGTTAAGAGTAGGCTGTGTGAGATGGTATCGAAGGCTTTAGAGAGGTCAAGTAGTAGGGTGGAGACAATTTGGCCAGAGTCACGTGCTTTATTAACAGTCTCAAGATAGGAGAGTAGGGCTGTCATAGTGCTATGATTTGGTCTGAACCCGTGTTGAGTAGGGGTTAGAAGGTTATTATCTAAGAGATGTGGTAAGAGTTGGAGTTGGACACATTTTTCTAGGAGTTTAGAAATGGGGGACAGGATAGCAATGGGACGGAAATTGTTGATGTTACAGTTGTTGCCTCCTTTATGCAGAGGAATGATGAAGGCCTGTTTCCAGAGTTGGGGCACTGTACATTCATGGATGGAACGGTTAATTAGAATGCTTATAGGATAGGCAATTGCTTCAGCGGCTATACTTAGGAAGTAAGAGGGAATGTTATCAGGTGCATTTGTACATGGCTTCAATTTCTGTATGAGTTTCTTTATAGTAGAAGTGGGTATTGGTTTTAGTGAAAATAGAGCTGATTGTGGAGAAAGAGAGTTGGAGGAAGGTAAGGATGATGAAGGAGTTGGGGTAGGAGAAGAATTGGAGGATTGATTGTGAGTAGATGGTAAGGAGGGAGGAGTGATAGTGAAAGGTGGAGAGTTTGCAGGAGAGGGTGGGGGTGAGTTTGATGGAGAGGTGGGACTAAGGAAGGAGGAAGTCAACTTGCTAATAGATTCAATGAAAAAGGAGTTAAATTGAGTAGCTAAGTCTAAATCAGGAACATTTGGGTCTGGGGTAGGGGTGTGTGGTTTACTGGGATTGAGGAGGGTAGAAATTCCTTTCCAAAACTTTTGAGGATTAGTTTTATTATTGTTTTGGAGTGTAAAAAAGTATTTTTGTCTATCAGAGATAATAAACTTCTTTACTTTATTTCGAAGTGATTTGTACTCAATATGGTGTTCAGGTGTTTTGTTTTTCTGATATAGTCCCCAGGCTTTGTCTCTGAGGCGCATGGTAGATAGTGTGTTTTTGGTAAGCCAGGGGGCAGAGTTATTTTTTATTCTCTTTGTCTGCAGGGGAGCTTGGGAGTCTAGTATTTCTAAGAATGTTGAGTTGAAGTGAGCAACTGCGTCATCTAAGGCTAGTGTCCGTAGATTGTTCCAGTTTAACAAAACAAACTTTTTAAATTCTCTAAAAGCAGTAAAGTTTTTGTGGTTACGGGTAGTAATGTAATTGTGGTTATGGTGTATGATACAGGGAAGTCGGTGAGTGAAGGTGGGCATGTGATCGCCTAAAGGGTCGGGAAGAGTACCACTGTCTGAGAAATTGTGGGGATGTGACACTAGAATCCAATCTAGAATGCTGCCACTGGAGAGTTTTTTTGATGGGTGTGTAACAGAGTTGATAAGCTGGGAGAAATTATATAGGTTGATGTTAAGGGGGGTAGTTGGTGACTGGATGGAGGCCCAGTTAATATTTACATCTCCTAAGATGATGGTTTCATTGCTGATGTTGTTAGAGAGCCAGGAGAGGATATCTTCAAGTGTGGAGATATTTTCTCCTGGGGGGATGTAAAGGGATACAACACATATGTTTTTATGTTTGTTGACTTGTAGGAGAGTTATGAGTAATTCAGCGTTGTTAAATTGTGGGATAGGTTTGTTGTAGGGAGTAATTAGTAAGGAAGATGTATATAGGAGGGCTACTCCACCTCCTTTCTTGTGAGATCTGTCTTTTCTAAGAATAGAGTAGTTAGCTGGAACTATTTCAGAGTCTTTTATAGAGGGTTTTAGCCATGTTTCTGAGATAGCTAGGATGTCAGGTTTATTGTGTGTGAGCCAGGCATGGAGGGTTGCGACTTTGTTAACTATGCTTTGGGAGTTTATAGCAGTAAGTAATGTAGGTTTGTGTGTGGAGGTGGGGGTAGAGGGGCCTGGGTTGGGATGGATGTCACCTGATAAAAGACTGGTAATCAGATGAAAGATAGGGTTGGAATGATCATGTAGTAGTTTAATAAGAGGATTTTGTGTTAATGTGGTTGAGAAGGGCTTTTTGGTCGCTATGGGAATGAGGTATTTCTGAGTGGTGAGCAGTTTGTATGAGAAGAATAGGAGATGTTTTATAGGGTAAAGATGTGGTGAAATAGAAGAGTGTGAATGTGTTAGAGGGGATCTAAGATGGTTAGTTATGTGATAGAATTGTGTGTGGTGGGGGGTACAGGGTTGGGTGAGGTAGTGAAGATATGAAAGTTTAAGGAGTAGTAATAGTAAGATAGAGATGGATGAAGGTCTCAAGAGCATGTTGATTATGGTTGTTTTTGTTGTATAGTGTTGCAATGGTTCTGAATATGCTTATAGGGTGTAATTATGCAAGGTTAGTATGGTAAAAGTTGTGGAAAATAGTGGGGAGTATGAGGTATGTGGGGTGGAGGGGTGTGGAAGCTGAAGTAGGTATAGTGGAACAAGAAGGTTCAAGTAGTAGAGTGAGAGTTTAAAGTTGTGGGTGAAGGATGTGGAAAAGTAGAGGGTGTGGTTAGGGAATGTAATAGGGTGGGGTAGGGTGTGTCTAGGTTGTAGGAGGTTGATTGGTGTGTAGTGGAAGAGGGTGTGGTTATAGGAGGGATATAGGTAGAGGTGCTGGGGGCGGGTGGAATTTGGGGGCAGGGTAGGGGATCGGAGTGAGCCCGAAGGGCGAACGGAGCGGGAAGAACCAGAAGAAGATTGTGGAGCAAGGATTACAGAAGAGTAAGTTGAAACAGGGTAAGTAGGGCTTCTGGATGCAGTATGTATGTATGTATATAGTAGGTATAGGAGGGTAGTAAGATATAGGAGAGAGAGAGAGAGAAGTAAGAATAAAAACCGAGAAAAGCAAAGAGTGAGTAAAGCAAAAGGCAAAAACAGAGGGGTGGGACGCCCTCTAGTGGCCAAATGCAGAATGCACTGGCCCACTAGGGAGGTTTATGGACTAAAATAGGGTGGAATTAAGGAAGAACTAGAGAATAACGCAGGGAGTTAGAAGCAAGTGAGAATGGAGGGGGAGAGTTAAGAGGGGTTTAGGCTGCTGGCTGCCCTGGCAGGGAATTAGCTTTCACAGGCTACAAGCAGGAGTTACAGATTACTTAATTTAGCAGCAGATACACATACTTAGTCAAGTTCCTCTGGGAGATTCCTGGTCCAACTTTCAAAAAAGGGGGTCGAGGCAGTAGAGCAATATACTGCTTGTGTATAAAATGGATGAAGTAGGTGACTTTGGTAGGTGTTTGTGTCCACCCAGGCGAGGTCCCAAGGGGAAAAAATGCAGGGGAATGCAACTGGAGATGAGAGAAAAAGGTGGGAGAAGTTAGTGGCTATAGTACATAAGGCTATAGTAGTAAGGCAGTATTCATAAGCACAATACAAATAAAAATAGTAAGACAGTATTCATAAGCACAATACAAATAAACATGCAGAGAGAAAGCAACACTTAAAACAAATAGCTATAAGTACAGTACAACTAAAAAATGCAGAGAGAACGCAACACTCAAAAGCAAGTAGCAACTATCACTATAGGCAATGCTCATTTGAAAACATATTGCGGACCAAAGTCTCAGACGAGCCCACAGCTAAGTTCTACCAGCAATCACTATGAGAAGGAGCAATGTCGTCTGAACTTTGAAGTACAAACTATAGGCATAGCACAGTCAGCGTGCTCTTTATACAGGTAGTGTTTTCACAAAAACATTTACACAGCGTCTAGAACGACCCATCCATATAGCTATTAACACTACATACATCCGCTTGTTTAACAAGAAATCTTAGATACGTACAGGTAAAATATACATTTTGGAACTAAACCCAGGCACAGCAGGAGCTGCAGAGCGATGCCGCACCATATACAGTAGCGACCACCTAGATACAGGAGGAGCCGGTCCAAAAGTAGATGTGGTTCGAAAAACCATAAATCTGTAACCTTCACAGAATATTTGCATCAAGCCGCACTCTATTCAGTGGCGACTGCCGAGATGCAAGAGAAGCAGGTTAATGGTAACACATACAAACGCTGAAATAGTAAGCTTCTAATTGGACTAAAACACAAGAAGCTCAAATAATAAGCTTCACACTACATATACAACAATGTCGCACTATATTCAGTAGTGACGACTGAACACATGTGAAACTGGACAAAGCTTAACTGAAAAATAAGCGTTTCATGAAGGCGTCCTCACCTTTACAAAAAGAGCCGTTATAGCTCAAATATTAAGCTTCACAGTAATTTACAGCAGTGTCGCACTATATTCAGTAGCGACGACTGAACACAAGTGAAACTGGACAAAGCTTAACTGAAAAGTAAGCGTTTCATGAAGGCGTCCTCACCTTTACAAAAGAGCCGGTATAGCGTGGCTATGTTAGGCTAATTAACACAATCCAAAGAAAATAGTGCTCTGTAAAACGCTGTAAAGTACACAGCAGGCAGCTGACTGTAGCGTGGCAATGAGAGGTTATTAACACAAAATAAAGAGAAAAAACTCCATAAAACACCATACAGTACACAGCAGATAACTTACTATGGGAGCGCACTCCTAGCCAGGAACACACCGCAGCAAAGGATGAGTGGGAATCAAAGATGGCGCCCTAAGGGAAAGGAGGGATTTTATCACCTTTAGGCGGATGTTGAGGGAGGGGGGGGGGGGAGCAGGGATGTTGGCTGGCAAGAACAGACCGGATCAGTGATTTATTCTTCTAAGGGCAGAAGTGAATAAATCTTCAAGAAGCAACTGCATTGCAGTGGTTAGCATAGTGGAAAACATAATATGTACATCATGTTTTGAGTGACATTTACAAAGATTCCTTCATGCATCTGCAGAGTTATTATTTTTTTCCTCATTGCTGTCTAATTTTACAAGGAATCAATCTGTCTGCAGGTGCAAGCATATAATCATGAGAGTTGTAAATATTTTTTTGCAGAGGAAAGTGCAAATTATAAAAGTACATTGCCAAGCAATTTAGTAAAAAATGTGTGAAATTATGGGAAGTGAATAACGGACAGCATCCTCCCCATCAGCCTTAATACTTTAATGTATTTAACAGACCACTGCACAATTTAGTTTTATTTAAAGCTAGCCAGTGCAAGTTTACTTGGGGCTAAAAGTTACTGTTTTCTGAAAGCATGCAAGCTGTTTTTCACAAGTGGAGGGAATAGAGCTAAGAAAAGAACAACAGCAATCAATGTAAGTGGGAGTTCAGTCTATAACATGTGCTTTAGCATGGGTAACTTTAATTTTAGATTAGCTAATGCCTGCAGGTGCAGCTGTTGATTTGGGCAATTGTTCCTTTCTGGATGGTTAAACTTGAATAATGTAACATAAGCTCAAATGGAGATGAGAAGAAACAACTGCAAAAATGTTTATAGTCTGCCAAACAGTATGTGCATGTAAGACAAACGTTAAGTTGAAAATACACATTAAAAACTGTAATTTATAATAAGTGGGTGACAATAGCTTTTGAAGGTAATGGCTACTGCATCCATTCTACATTGGAATGTAAATGGCCTTATAGGTGCAGACCAAAAGGAAACAGTACTGAATTGTATTAAGAAATTCAGAGTGCAAATAGCAATGCTACAGGAGACACGTGAAAAGAAATTAATATGTGAATTTGAGAAAGAAAGCATTTCAGGATGGAAATTCAACAAAAAATTGGGGATAGAGGAAAAAGGGAGTAATAATACTGACTGTTAGGGGTCTCCAATAATGAAGGAAGAGGAAAAAAAGACAATAATGGTAGATTTGTGATAGTAAGTGACTATTGGCAAAGGCAGAGAATTAGACTGGCATGTATTTACATTCAATCAAAAACTGCTATAATGGAGTTTAAGAAAATTATGGGAGAAATAATCAGCTTTCAGCATGGAATATTTCTTATAGCTGGGGATCAGAACTTGATTTACAGCAGTGGCGATGTATCTGGGAGATATAGGGGGGAAATATAATAAAACCAGATAGACTTCTGAAGACATTTATGAAAATATTTGGTATGGCGTGTATATATCACAGGAGCTCATGCATTTAACTGAAAACTTCCACATGCATTCACTCACTATTTTAGATCATGCAACAATAAACAACTCAGATAACGATGCAGGATAATGTAGTAAAAATGAGACACTGGCACTTTCCCACCTACCTGTTAAAAAGAGGAATTCAAAGAATGGGTAGTAGAAATTATTCAATAGTTAATAGAAAAGACAGACTTTTTTCAGAATTAATAGCTAACGAGTGGGATAAAATAATAATGGAAATGGAAAATAGGGGCAAAATAAAAGAGAAAGAGAAGAAGTCAAAGAAATTATTTAGAGCGGCAGGCAAAGGTCAGAGGGTTGAAGAAAGGGGGATTTCACAGAACAAGAAGTGGTGCAAATGCAAAGTGTTAAACAGAAAATAGGGAAGTATTTGGATAATATTCATGACTTTAGAAAGCTGGACGTTAAGCAACTATTTTTAATAACTCCTGAGCACCATAACTTTTAGCACAGTGACTTAGCAACAGAAAATAGAAAGGGTAGTCACCAAACGTAGGACACCTATGACAAGAAAATAACCAGAGATCCTATAATCATATTAGAGACATTAATGAAATTTTACAAAAATGTGTATAAACCAGAGGAATGCGGAAACCAAGAAAGACCAAAAATGGAAATATTTATGGAAGACTGAATTATACCAAGGTTAGAGAAAGATGAGGCTCTACAACTAATAAGACAGGAGGAGATGATATAAAATGGTGATGTATAATCAATCAGCTGGGAAGTCTCCAGGAACAGATAGTATTGCTGTGGAAGTTTGGAAGTTAGAAGGGAAGAAAGTAATAAAGGTCTTGAAGATCTTTATTACTGTATTACCCAAAGAGTGTAAATACCTGTCAGACCCAGATTCATATACTCCCGTTTCAATTTTAAACCATGATTATTAGCTGTTTATGTCCATACTAGCTAAAAGAATGGCAAAGGTGCTGCCAGAAAGAAGATACGAATCAAAGTAGCTTTGTGGAGGGCAGACAAATATTCAATATCATTGGTAGAAGAATAATGATCCAGAGGGAGGCAGAATGTCAGATAATACCATTGCTGTGGGTGGGTCTTCATGCAGAGAAAACATTCAGAAGAGTAAGCTGGGATTTTATAAACATGGCAATGGAAACATTTGCATTGCCTGATACATTAATAAGGTCAGTTAGGAGGCTGTATGAAGGGTCACAAGCAGGAATGAAAGTGGGACTGCTCCTCTTCAGTAAGGGGGTCAGAACACAGGAACCAGGGAGGCATGCCTTCGGTCTCCTTTGTTGTGTGGGACTGCTCCTCTTCAGTAAGGGGGGTCAGAACACAGGAACCAGGGAGGCATGCCCTCGGTCTTCTTTGTTGTGTGGGACTGCTCCTCTTCAGTAAGGGGGTCAGAACACAGGAACCAGGGAGGCATGCCCTCGGTCTCCTTTGTTGTGTGGGACTGCTCCTCTTCAGTAAGGGGGGTCAGAACACAGGAACCAGGGAGGCATGCCCTCGGTCTCCTTTGTTGTGTGGGACTGCTCCTCTTCAGTAAGGGGGTCAGAACACAGGAACCAGGGAGGCATGCCTCGGTCTCCTTTGTTGTGTGGGACTGCTCCTCTTCGGTAAGGGGGTCAGAACACAGGAACCAGGGAGGCATGCCCTCGGTCTCCTTTGTTGTGTGGGACTGCTCCTCTTCAGTAAGGGGGTCAGAACACAGGAACCAGGGAGGCATGCCCTCGGTCTCCTTTGTTGTGTGGGACTGCTCCTCTTCGGTAAGGGGGGTCAGAACACAGGAACCAGGGAGGCATGCCCTCAGTCTCCTTTGTTGTGTGGGACTGCTCCTCTTCAGTAAGGAGGGTCAGAACACAGGAACCACGGAGGCATGCCCTCGGTCTCCTTTGTTGTGTGGGACTGCTCCTCTTCAGTAAGGGGGTCAGAACACAGGAACCAGGGAGGCATGCCCTCGGTCTCCTTTGTTGTGTGGGACTGCTCCTCTTCAGTAAGGGGGTCAGAACACAGGAACCAGGGAGGCATGCCCTCGGTCTCCTTTGTTGTGTGGGACTGCTCCTCTTCAGTAAGTGGGTCAGAACACAGGAACCAGGGAGGCATGCCATCGGTCTCCTTTGTTGTGTGGGACTGCTCCTCTTCAGTAAGGGGGGTCAGAACACAGGAACCAGGGAGGCATGCCCTCGGTCTTCTTTGTTGTGTGGGACTGCTCCTCTTCAGTAAGGGGGTCAGAACACAGGAGCCAGGGAGGCATGCCCTCAGTCTCCTTTGTTGTGTGGGACTGCTCCTCTTCAGTAAGGGGGTCAGAACACAGGAACCAGGGAGGCATGCCCTCGGTCTTCTTTGTTGTGTGGGACTGCTCCTCTTCAGTAAGGGGGTCAGAACACAGGAACCAGGGAGGCATGCCCTCTGTCTCCTTTGTTGTGTGGGACTGCTCCTCTTCAGTAAGGGGGTCAGAACACAGGAACCAGGGAGGCATGCCCTCGGTCTTCTTTGTTGTGTGGGACTGCTCCTCTTCAGTAAGGGGGTCAGAACACAGGAACCAGGGAGGCATGCCCTCGGTCTCCTTTGTTGTGTGGGACTGCTCCTCTTCAGTAAGGGGGTCAGAACACAGGAACCAGGGAGGCATGCCCTTGGTCTCCTTTGTTGTGTGGGACTGCTCCTCTTCAGTAAGGGGGTCAAAACACAGGAACCAGGGAGGCATGCCCTCAGTCTCCTTTGTTGTTTGCTTTATATTTAGAGCCATTGGCAAAGAATATAAGGGACTCAGAAATTCAAGGATAGAATTGCCATGGTAATCAAGAAACGTTGACTTTATCTGCAGATGATATTATTTTGTATTTATTAAGTCCAGAAATGGCATTTCAGTGTTGTGGAACATTTCGAGACAATTCCAAGTCTTTTCAGGATATAAAATCAATGAAGATAAAACAAATGCTATAGCAGTAAACTGTGTACCTTCACACAAACTCATTCAGCAGCACCCAGACTTAGAGACATAATAAAAAGTAGACACCCTATTATATGTGGGAAGAAACTAAACAAAAGATAATACAAAAACTGATAAACTAGAAGCTCTTGTTTATGAATATGGATAGTAAGCCCATTTAGTTTTATATGCAGGTCAGGCGTATTTTTATTAACCAGAGGAGAAGTTGTGGATAATAATTAATAAAGCGGTTTTATTTTATTTATTTTAGGTTGTTTACCAGGGTTTGATGCCCCTGCACTGGCTCAATAATCAAGGAGCCTCAATCCTCACCACCGGCAACAGCTAGGGGATGTACACACTAGGAGGATGACAAGTACACACACAGTAAAGTGCAATTTCCCCTTAAGAGTGCACAGAGATCAAAGTCAGTGTGGGGTTGATTTCTCCCTCTTTCTCCAGATCCCCAATAAGACTCCCCACTGGCACAGCTATAGTTTAAGATCTCAGCTAAGGGGCCACGCCAAGACCTCTGACACCCTCTCTGTCCAATCAGTGCTTCATGTCCCTGCCCAAGTAGCTGACACACACACTTTGAGATCTGATTTATATACAAACACACACACACACCTGGGGAAGGCTGGCACAGGTTTACTAGCTATGCCCCCTTCTGCCCAGACTATAAGGTAGCTTCCACTGCCACCAATGCCTGCTTATCAGCTAATATGAGGCCCTTACAAAGGGTGTCCAATCTTACTGTGTAATGTTACTATTATCCAAATGGTAGTCTGACCAAGACATGCAAGGCTATTTATGAGTGGCCTATACAGTGTCACCAAATATATATGCAAGTACTCTAAGAGCTTAAATATGTGCCACAAATAGCAGCCACAAAGATAGGTTTAAATATATTTAATAATAAATGATAAAAGAACAAAACAATACTCAGTAAATCAACACAGTAACTTCTGAGTTCTAAATTACAGGAAATATTTTAAAACAACATTGCAGGACAGTCTCAAATAAATACAGAAAGCATCTAAACTAATATTTACTATATTCCTATCTATATCTAAAAGACATACTATGCCATAAATCTTACTTAACAGCAAGGCAAGTGCAGATGATGATGATGAGTGGATGTTCTTGCTAGGTCCAAGACAAAATACAAAATGCACAGTTCCTCTCTGAGAGAGTTTTTAAATTAATATCAAGTATTACTGCTGGGTTTATTTAGTTTACATCACTTTTTGTCACTTGACCTCGGTTCCCAGGCTAAAACAGAAACTAATGGAATTTAATATTTCTATGTGAAAAATACAGATCTTGAAAGTCGTAAAACAATAAAAAAACTTTTACATTTTAAACCTAGTAATTACTTCTCTTTCAAGACAATACAAAAACTTCTAGCTGTAGACATTCTGTCTGCTACACTGAAACTGAGAGAGAATGTTTATAGCACAATCTTAAAGCAACTTAGTTTCAACTTATTTTCTTGAGGTTTTGCAAGGTAACCCTTTTATGTTCCAGTTTCTACTGTTAAAACATACATTTACAGAGGTATATAGTTTATATACATTTCTGTTATAAGTCAACAGGGCATGCTGTGGTTACATTTTAGCTCAGTGCATAACATACAGTTTTGTAGAAATCATATCAATATTCACAAATGACAAAGAATTATTTACAAAATTCCAGATAGCTGGGCTAGCAATATTTCCCTATATCACATTTCTTCACTCCCCCTGAAAACTCAAGCTAGTTTTTCAAGTGACCCTTGAGAAACATTGCTTGAGAGGGTTGAGCCTATCTGGGAATACCTTACCCCATTCTCTGTCTTGAGAGCCCATCTGTGTTGGCATTGCTAACCCCACTGCATTGCTGCACTGTTATATCATTTGCTTGCAACATTAGGCTCCACCTTAGTAACTTGGCATTTTGCTGGCTGGCTCAATTTAGCCATGTTAATGGATTGTGGTCTGTTACTACAGTGAATTTCCTTCCATACAGATAAGGCCAAAGTTTCTGCAGTGGCCCGCACTATAGCTAGGCATTCCTTTTCTACAGCTGCATAGCATTCCTCCCTGGGTTGGAGTCTGTGACTGACATATACCACTGGGTGCTCTTCTCCCTCTGAGGAAACTTGGTTGAGTACAGTGCCCACCCCATGGTTTGAAACATTCACCTACGCAATAAATTCTTTACTGTAATCTGGACCGACTAATACAGGGGGTCCTCCCAAAGCTCCTTTAAGCTTCTGGAATCCCTGTTCTCATGCTGGGGTCCACACTACCTCCTCTGGATTGTTTTTTCTCATCAGGTCTGAGAGGGGAGAAGCTATTG
Organism: Protopterus annectens; assembly: GCF_019279795.1. Classification (NCBI taxonomy): domain Eukaryota; kingdom Metazoa; phylum Chordata; order Ceratodontiformes; family Protopteridae; genus Protopterus; species Protopterus annectens. The sequence continues at coordinate 43,361,029 of NC_056747.1, forward strand.
TGCTATAATTGGGGACAAACTTTCTGTAGTACCCCACTGTCCCTAAGAATGCCCTCACCTGCTTTTTGTAACAGGGGCAGGCCGTGCCTGAATGGCTTCCACTTTGGCAGGTTCTGTACTGATCTTACCACTCCCCACTCTATGTCCTAGTTAGGAGACCTCTGCCATAACCACCTGACATTTGCTGGGCTTAATGGTCAACCCTGCCCTCTGTAGTCTGCCAGGCACCTCCCTGACATGCTGAAGGTGCTTTTGTCAGGAATGGTTATAGATGGCATATCATCTAGTTAAGCAAGGGCAAAATCTCCTGGTCCTGCGAGGATACAATCTACTAGCCTCTGGAAAGTCACTGGGGCATTTTTCATCCCAAAGGGAATCTTCGTGAATTCATACAACCCAAAAGGAGTCACAAAAGCTGAACCTCTCTCTACCACTGGGAGTCAAGGACACCTGCCAGTATCCCTTGGTAAGATCAATGGTGGTAAGCTACTTAGTCCCACCCAGCTGCTCTAGGGCTTCATCTGTCCTAAGCATTGGGGTAAACATCTGAATCTGTATGACTATTTAATTTCCTGCAGTCTACACGGAACCTAGTGCTGCCATCCTTCTTTGGTACCAGCACCATTGGGGAGGCCCAGGGACTGCTGGACACCTGAATTACCCCTCGGTCCATCATTTCCTGTATCTCCTCACTCAACTTCTGTTTGACTCTCTCAAGCACCCTATAATGGGCCTGTTTAATAGGCCTTTGGGGTCCTGGATCCACATGGTGCTGCACCAGGTGGGTGCACCCTGGTTTCCCAGTGAATATGCCTCCAAACTCCTGTAACACTGCTCAGTTTTCTTGAACCTGGGTAGGAGATAGCTGCTGGGATATTGCTACGCCTTCCACTCAGTTGTCAGTCCGAGCCTCACAGAGGAGTTCAGTCACCAGATCCCCCTCAGACTCATTCTACTATCCACTGCAAATACTCAACACAATGGCCTCCCTATCATGGTGTGGTTTCATCATGTTAACATGGTGCAATTTGTGCCCCTGCCTTCTGCCTAAATGTTCTACCATAGTTAACATCACTGACCTTCCTTACTACTTTGTAGGATCCTTCCCAAGCTGCCTGCAGCTTGTTGTGTCTGACAGGAATGAGAACCATTACCTGCTGTCCTACAGCGTACTCTCTAGATCAAGCATTCCTGTCACTCCAAACCTTTTTCTGCTGTTGGGCTTCTGCCAGGTTCTCCTGGGCTAAGCCCATGAGATCCCAGAGCCTTGTCCTGAGGTTTAGGACATATGCCACAACAGACTCCTTGTGGGAGTCACACTCACTCTCCCACTCATCTTGAATCAAATCTAGAGGTCCCCGCACCCTATGCCCATACAACAACTCAAAGGGTGAAAAACCTGTGGATTCCTGGGGAACCTCTCTGTAAGCAAGAAACAGATGGGGGAAATATTTGTCCCATTCCCTCTTGAGCTGGTTGAGTTGGTCTGCAAATGCCCATAGCATTGTCTTGAGTGTAGAATTTAAACTCTCAACAAGATGATTAGTCTGGGGATGGCAGAGGGTGGTTTTCAGGTGTTCCACCCCACAGTGCTCCCACAGACAAGCCAGCAGGTCTGACATAAAATTGGCACCTCTGTCTGTCAGTATTTCTTTTGGGAATCCTACCCTGCTGAAAATCTGTAACAAAGCATTTGCCACCTTTTCTGCCTCAATGGAGGACAGGGTCGCCACTTCAGTGTATCTGGTAGCATAATCTACTACCACTAGGATATACTTTTTCCCTGTGGAACTTGGGGTACTTGGAAGCCCCACAATATCCAAAGCTACCCTCTGAAATGGCTCCTTAATCACAGGCAAAGGCATCAAAGGAGCTCTCACCTTGTCTCCTGTCTTGTCTACCCTTTGGCACTGCTCACAAGTCCTGCAGTCTTCTATTACAGCTCTAGAAATCCCAGGCCAATAAAAGTTCTGCATAGTACATCTATTTGCATGTTTTATGCTCATATTTATTTATTTATTTTATTTCAGTTTGATAACCGAGGAAGTCCACTGGGCCACGAAGAGCCAGTTTTCAGTGTAGACGTGGAGAGAAAAGCTCCAATGATAGTTACAGACAAACAATATGTACAATCAATTTTTGCAATATACTTGGTATAGACAAGTGAGAATACAGGTTAAGTTTGTCCAGTAAGGTTATAATGGAGTATTGTAATAGGTAAGTGAGGGTATGTGAAGTAGGTGTAGCAGAGGCTGGAGAAGTGAATGGCTAGAGGGGGAAGTTATGTTGGAGTGTGAGATTGGCATATCCATGTTGTAGTGAGATAAGAGAGCAAGATATATTTGTATTTGGTGTGGTCAGGAGTAATGTGAAGGGTGGGAGGGAGAGAGTTCTATAGTTTAGAAATGGAGCAGGAAAGCAGGAGGTGGCTGAGGGGTGGTCATGAGACTTTGTAGATTTGTAGGAGGTTTGCTTTTCTGATATGAGTGAGTGGTTAGAAATGTAAGCAATTAATGTGGTAGAAAGAGAGAGGGGTGGCTAGAAGGCTTGTAGATGAGCTTGTGGGCATTGGTGAGTTTAAGCAAGGTCAAGTAATTGGGCAGTTCAAGCCACTGTAGGGTATGGAGAGAGTGGCAGTGGTGGGAGGAGTTTTTTGAGTTGGTAGCAAATTTGTTTATTTTATTGTAGCATGATTCAAGTTTAGATTGTAGGCTGAGTTTGTGATTGTTTAGCAGAGAAGCACCATACATAAGAGAGGGGAGACGGTAGGAATAAGTTAGGGTTTTCCAGGTGGAGGGTGAGAGATAGTGTTTGTGTCTGTATAGGTCCTAGTTTTTGGTGGGATTTTTTGATGGTGGATTGCATATGGGTGACAAATTTTAGATGTTCATCAATGATGACACCAAGGAGTTTGGTGCTGGATACAATTTCACTGGGGATGTTATCGTTACTAAGTATTGAGGAAGAGATTGTTTTGTTGATTGGGAGTTTCTAGGGGGGGGAAAGATAATCAGTTTCATTTTATTAGCATTTAGGGCAAGGTGGTTGTTGTTCGTCCAGGATTCTGTTTTAGAGAAGGCTGACTGAATTTTTAGCAGTAGGTCAGAGGGGGTAAGCTGAGCAGAAAAATTATTACCCTCTGTAAATTGTGGAAGACATTTACTGACCCTTGTTACTTCTGGGGTTCGGTTACTCCCTTCCCAATTACCTCCATGACTCTGGTGAAGAGTCATTATCTCCTTTTCATGTTGCCTCTGACTCTCATTGTTGTTAATAAATATATTGAAGAGTAGTGGTCCTAGAACTGAACCTTGTGGCACCCCAGTGGGGGTGTGCAGAAAGGGGGAGGTTGTGGTTTTCCATTGAACAGCTTGTTGACATTCAGAGAGGTAGCTTAAGAACCAGGCTAGAGTGGAGGTGGAGAGGTTGAGAGATGAGAGTTGCGTGGGAGATGGTGTCGAAAGACATGCAAAGGGAATATCATGGGCTATGGCTAGAAGTGCCAGATGGTATTCTCTCACCCTCTAGCCCTCCCTCCGGGTCCACTGTCTATACAGTAACCCTTTGTCCCAGTATACAGTTCCCCCCTTCCCTCGAGAATCAGGTGCCTCACTAGGTACCTCCCTCAGGCCTTGTAATGTCGGGTCTGACAGCTGAGCCTGTCTCAACTCTCTCTTTGTAACCCTTCCCAGTTCCCCTTCCACAGGAAGCCTGGTATTCTCTAACAGCAGTGCCTCGCTGTCAGCCTGGGTACTACTACCCACACCTCTACCTTTGCAGTCACTCTGTCCAAGGGAACATACTGGTACAAGCAGTTGTGGCTCACCTTCAGTGTCATTGCTACATGGTAGCTCCCTCCCTGAAGTAACCACCTCACCAGTCCTGGCTGCAAGTGTGCGGTCTGTCTGGGTCCCCCCCAGGCTACCAGACCTAAATGCTTGTCTCTAAGCCTGACTGTGTAACTGCATACACAGAGGGTACTGCATTTTCAAAATCATTCCCCGTCAGGACATCTGCAAGGATATCCTCAAGCACACCTACCTGCTTGATTCCTTTTCTACCCTCCCAGTCAAGGTGAACCCTAGCCAAAGGTATTTGGAATGGGGTCCCTCCTAAAGCTTTGACTGGAGTAGACTGCCCAAGCAAGAAGTCCTCCTCTGTAACCATTGCAGGCTTCACAATGGTTAGGTCAGAGGCTGTGTCTCTCTTAGCCATGACCTCTTTCCCATTCACTAAGATAGGATATATCCTCTTGTGGTAGTTTGGTACCCTTGTTATCTTAACACAACTTACTGCTGGCATTTTGCCATTCACACTTACTGGCTCTCCCACTTTTTGCTCCCCACGTTGCCTCTGTGGACATCTATATGCTACATGGCCCCACTGGTTGCATTTAAAACATTTAACCCTTGGTCCTGGACATGTACCTGGACTAGTGGCTTTCCCTGCTACTGGCAGACTCTGTTGGGACAGTCTGGTTCCTTTAGACCCATGAGTAGCACTGGGTGTCCCTTTCTTGTGCAGTGATGCCCTGCTTGCTAGGTATAGGTATCCCTTCTTCCCCAACTCATCTGCAGTGGTGTATTGTCCATCAGCTAACCAGATTCTCAAGTCCTCAGGCAAAGTGCTAAGGGTTTGCTCCCTCACCAAAAGGTCTGCCAGCCCTTCAAAAGTGGGTGACCTGACATCCACTCACCCAGCTATGAAAATAAGTGCTTAGTTCACCAACATATTCACACACACTTTCATCTGCCTTGCGTCTGTGCTAACAAAACTTTTTCCTATAAGCTTCAGGAGTTAACTTAAAGCATTCTAAAAGACAGTTTTTTACAATATTATAATTTAAGCAATCAGTATCAGGCAATTTAGAAATAGCATTTACAGCTTAACCATGGAGTAATGGGGTCAGGAACCATGCCCAGAGCCCTTGGTCAACATTATACTGTTTACATATCCTTTCAAACATATGAATGAAACTCAAAATTATTACCCTCTGTAAATTGTGGAAGAAATTTACTGACCCTTGTTGCTTCTGGGGTTCGGTTACTCCCTTCCCAATTACCTCCATGACTCTGGTGAAGAGTCATTATCTCCTTTTCATGTTGCCTCTGCCTCTCATTGTCCTCAGCCTCCAGCAGTCTCAGTTTCTCACTTTCCTCAGCCCTGCAATTTAAGTCTCTAACTCCAGACAGATTTAAGTCCTCTGTGGAAAGGTTGAACTGTCCATTTTCTGAGAGCTGTACATCTCCAGGGCCAGCCTGGTTGTCCTCCTGGTTGCTATTCTGTGATGCAGCTGTGACTAAAGCTGCAATCATGTCTGCTTTAGTCAGGTTGGCATGCACCAGTCCCTTAGCCTGGTACATCTCAACCAACTGGCTCTGTCAGCTTGCCATACTCCTCTGCTGACATGCTTGCCTACGCTCCCTGACTAACTAAGCTAACAAAGAATAAAACAATTGTGATGTGAAACTCTGAATGTTCACTGTGTGGCTGATTGAGAGTACAGACACCTTCAATGACCACTGTACACAGGCTACAGGAATTCAATATCCACATCACTGCCACCAACTAATATGTGATGTGGCTATCTCACCACTGGCAACCAATTAATATATGATGTGGATATCCAACCACTGTCCACCAATTAATATCCTGGTGAAGAGATTCACAAAAAAAAAAAAGAAAACAAAACAAATTCACAAACACAGAGCAATCACAGAAGGTAGATAATCCCACAGACAATTGTTACAATATGTAAATATTACCAGAGTAGAAAATCAAATGTGACTTAATTTTACTAGAAAATATGAGAGAGAAGCAGCAGCTGAGAACAGAGGGTCAAAGTAGAAGTGATGCATGTAAGTAGGGAGTTCAGTTATGTGTCCATTGGAAAAGTGCTTACAGTCAGAGTTTTGAGGAGGGTATCTTTTGAGTTGAGCTCTGAAGATGGAGAAAGTAAAGACGTCTTTAAGGTGAAGGGAGAGCGACGGCCAGAGTTTGGGTGCAAGAATGGAGAAGGAATGGTCGGTACAGTGCAGCCTTGTTTGGGGTGTCTAGATTAAGGGTATTAATCGAGACAGGTTGCAGAAGTTGTAGGAAGTGTCTTTATTATGGAGTTTGGCTACAAGAGGTGGAAAGGTACCTGGCTGAAGTAGTTTAAAAACAAGAGACCCTGGGAGTATCTCAACTCTGTAGGAGCCTGGTAGCCATTTGGCCTTGGAGAGGGTGATGCGGTGGTGTTCCTGATAGGAGGAATTGGAAATGAATCGGCAGATTTTGTTTTTAATGGACTGTAGAGTAGTGGTTATGATGGGGAGCCCATATTCAATTTGAGCAAGGAGGACTCCTTTGCCTACTGTAGCTCGAGCTGCTCTGGAGAGAAAGGGAGATATTTTTTAAGGCCAGAATAAAAGAGAATTAATCTTTTCCTGGTGTTTTCAATGCTGCTTTGTAAGTTAAGTGGCTGGTCTAGCCATAAACATAAGTATTTAAAGTATATGGTTGTTTGTATTGGGCAACCATTGAGATCTGTGATGTTGAAATATTTAGGAGTCTGTTTCAGCTTTTGTGAGGTTCCAAATATCATACTTTTTGTATTAGTGGGGTTTAGGAATATAGTTGTTGAGCCATGAATTAAGGGAGTGGAGGTCAGACTGAAGATTGATTTGAATAGTTGAATGTCACGGACTGGATTGAAGAATAACCATGTCATCTGTATGAAGAGTGATAGGAAGGTTAGGGAGATCAGAGGGCAGCTTGTTAATAAAGACTGAAAACAAAAGAGGAGTGTGTATGGATCCCTGGGGCACTCCTCTGGTAAGAGGTGCTGGCAGAGATAGGGATGGGCCTATTTTGTTTCTAAAATACCTATTTAAGAAATGTTGAAACCAGGTGACAGTGTTGGGGCTAACCCCAATTTCTTGGAGGGAGTGAAGGAGTAGGAAGTGGTCAATTAGATCAAAAGCTCTGGTAAGGTAATTGAAGAGAGCTCCTAAATGTTTCCTTTATCCATGTTGAGAAAGATCTCATCTGCAAGTGACCAGAGTCTTGTCATTGAGCTCTGGCCAGCCCAGAATCCATGCTGTTTAAGAGTGAGGACATGTCTTCTGTAAGTGACCAGAGCGTTGTCGTTGAGCTCTGGCCAGCCCAGAATCCATGCTGTTTAAGAGTGAGGACATGTCATCTGTAAGTGACCAGGTGAGCAGAGTGCTGTCGTTGAGCTCTGGCCAGCCCAGATTCCATGCTGTTTAAGAGTGAGGACATGTCATCTGTAAGTGACCAGGTGACCAGAGTCTTGTCATTGAGCTCTGGCCAGCCCGGAATCCATGCTGTTTAAGAGTGAGGAGATGATACTGTTGGATGTAAGTGGACAATTCATTGTATATTCGTTTTTCAAGTATTTTCCCAAGTGTAGGGAGGATAAAGACAGGATGGAAGTGGGAGATATTTACTGGCTTAGGCTGTTTGGGAAGGGTTTAACCAAAGCAGTTTTTCATCTCCAGTAGTGCATTTTGAATTAAGCAGAGGTTATACTTATGCTGAATAGGTGTGGTAGATTGATATAAACCAAGGGAATAGGCTGTCTGAAGCAGGAGTTGCGTCCAGGGTTGTGTTTTCTTAAAGGCAAACAAGTTCTTTATGTGTAATTTTCTGAAAATAAAAGAGGGGGATAAAAGGGGGGGATAGGTGAGTTGAGGGGAGAGGTAGAGGTTGCCATACTAGGGACGTGGCTGAATTCTTTGAGATAGTCAGAGGTTGAGCGTTGGCTATGAAAAGTCTGCATGGTAATTGGACAGGATATGGGATCAATGGATTTATGGTCTGTGATAAGATTTATTTCCTGCCAAAAAAAGTTTGGGTTTGCCTAGAAGAGCAAGTTGCTTGATTTTTAAGTAGTTGGTTTTGTGCCTGCATATGGCTTGCTTACATAGAGAGTTAAAGGCAGTATAGTTTTCTAGTGATGAGTTTTGTCTCACTAAAGACCACAGATTGTCCCTAAGTTTGAGCAGAGCTTTCAGTTCTTTGGTTAGCCAGGAGGGGGGTTTGTTGTATTTGAAAAGGTGCTGTGTGAGAGATAAGAATTTGTCTTCAAGTTGAAGGAAGGTATGTATCAGAGCCATTGCAGCTAAGTTGTAGTTCTGTAAGTCGGTAATGGGAGACCACTTGAAAATTGCTAGGTGATTTTTGAGGTTCTCTGTATTGATGGTGGCTCTAGGTTTGAAGGTAACCAGTTTGGGGGGGGGGGGTTGGTGACCGATGGATAATATGGAAGGTTACTGGGTGATGGTTGCTGAATGAGGGTGGAAGAACAGATTTACTGGAGAAGATGGTGGGTTTGATAGTGACTAGCAGATCCAGGAGGGAGTGGTTGTAGATTTGGAGATTTGGACAAATTGACTAACTGTATAAGGTTGATATTGTCTAGGAATCTAGCAATGTCATTGCTCAGGGGACCTATGTAGTTTAGCTTAAAATCACCTAGAATAAAAATATTTTTATTGTTTTGGGCATCTGAGTTGATAGTAAGAATAAGAGATTTAAATTTGTTAAGAGAGGCTGGAAGAGGAAGGTAGGCAAATGGTATTAAAACGTGACTGTTCTTCCAAAAGGGAAGTTTTAGAAGCATCTAGTTTGTTTCAATATCTCAGGGGGCATTTGCTTGTGTAATGATACTTGGCTTAAGGTTGTTTTTACAAAGAATGAGAGGGCCTCCTCCTTTTCTACTGCCAGATCTGGTCTCCTGGAACTATTTGTAGCAGGGAAGTAGATGATGAAAATTAGGACTGATTTGTTTTTGACATTTTTAGTGGCAGCTATGATGTCAAATGAATGGTTGTGAGGAAGGACTGCTGGAGTTTGCTAGGTTTGGAGATGAGTTAAAGGGACAGCTGGAGCCGAGTCAGAGTTGTTGGTGGTGAATGGGAGTATAGATGGCTGGGGAAGGTCTTGGGTGTGAGTGAGTGATTGTAGGGCTTTGTGCTATTCTAGTAGGTTGAGAGATAGGAGAAGAGATGGGGTTAATGATGGTATAGTGTAGGGTGTTAAAGAAAGGAGGAGAAAGATGGTGAGGTGGAGAAGCATTGTGGAGCGTGAGGCAGAAAAGGACTTATGAAAGTAAGAGGTGGGAGTCTGTGAGGATGGGAAATGACCAGAAAGTGTATATGAGAAGGTGAAGGGGTTGATCATGATGACTGTTTCTTAGTGTACTTATTTAAGTGTTGATGCTGAAGAAGTTGTAAGGAAGTTTTAAGTGGGAAAATATCACAATCAGGTGATCAAGGAAGTAGGATGTAGGTTTAGTGAAATTGTGTGTCCCTTTAATGGGTGAACAGAAAAAGGTGGGAGGAGGATGGAGACAGTGATGTGTAAGTGGAAGAGCCTGGGGGTGGCTGGGGAATAGAGGTGGGAGAGAACGAAGCAGGGCACATCTCCATAACTCTCAATTGTACTGATTTTTGCAGAATGTCCAGATTTTTGCCTCATATTTTTGGTCCTTTTTTAATAAAATTGCAGTTTTCTAGCAAATCATTGAAGATTTAAGTCAGAAAATAATGACAAGCATTTGAGTTTCAGACCACACCTTTCAGAAAATTCATGTTAATGCAACACTTGTTATTCTACTTTCTAAGTTTGTAAGAGCAATGTTTAAAAATTGTCCCTATTTTTGGGCCTTTGTCCCCCAATTATTTATGGCTTTGTCCAGATTTCTTGCTCGAAGAGGTGGATAGATATGCACACCTCCCCAGCTGGAATCAATCAATGAAGGTGTGCAAAGTGAATGCACAGAAGTGTTGAGACATAAATACATAAATAAATAAATAAATAAGGGTGGAGAACGGGAATGAGGAAAAATTAACCAAAACTGAGCCCCCTTAATTACTAAAGCCATGAGTGTTCACCTTTAAGATGTGAAACAAATGAGCAGGGTGAGCTTCAGATTATAGATAATGAGACCACTTGATTAAATACAGCCAGTTTCCTGAGTAAGGAGGATGAGCTGTTAAACGTCACTCTGTCCAGAAGGGTAGTGAGGATGATTTGAGCCATTACAGCCTTATTTTAACATATGGAACAGTGTTTCAGTAATAGATCTGAACAGGAGAAGACATGGCTTGACAGATTTGTCCAGGGACTGATGGATATTGCTTCTACTTTCAGTGAAAAAATATTGTGTGGGGGAGTGTCAGGAGCAACCTGGAATTCCCAATGTGCGTTCGGCAGGAAACAAAAGAGCCTGTAAGAAATTTAGGGATGTGAGTCTGTGACAAAGTCTTATGAAACAAATGTATGCATATATTAGTTTGGGAAGGGAGAGAGACCTAGAAGATAGTGGATGAGAAGAGAAGAGAAGGGAAGACAAGAAAAAGGAAGGGAAGAGAAGAGAAGAAGAGAAAGGAAGGGAAGAGGAGGGACGAGAAGAAAAAGGAAGGGAGGGGAGGAGAAGAGAAGAGAAGTAAAGAGAAGAGAAGGGAATACAAGAAAAAGGAAGGGAAGAGAAGAGGAGAAGAGAAAGGAAGGGAAGGGAAGAGGAGGGAAGAGAAGAAAAAGGAAGGGAGGGGAGGAGAAGAGAAGTAAAGAGAAGAGAAGGAAGGGAAGGGAATCAGTCCAATCATATTATATAAGATGCAGAGCTCAGAACATTCCTCTCAGAGAAAATAACACTTTACATTCACAGAAAGTTCAACATTAGATGCAGCACTTGGAATATTTGTCATTACAAATGGTGAGAAGAAGTACTCAAGACATCCTTTTTAATAGATAGCAAATAGTAACAAAGACAATGTGGCCTTTAGAAAATCTGGAACTATCACTACTTATCTAACACAACAAGCAGCCAGTTAAAACAATGCATTAGTGAAAAACAAAATGGATGATACAGCTTTTAGCAATATTCAGTACTAGCTAGTGAATCCTCTACAAACGCTGTGAGGCCAAGAAATTGTTTGCACTGCAAGTTAGAGACTGCCTTCTCTACCAGGGATAGAATCAAAGGAATTTATTTAGAAGAAGGCAAGTGTTAAATGGGATAAGCCAATCCTCCCAATAGAACAAGGTGGTTTAGGACTGGGAAGGATATTTTGGAGCTACTCTTTTAAGGTTCCTATAGATAACACAAGCAGAAGGTTATAATTCAAAGTGGAAAGGGATAATGATGAAGTTGCAGGGTCAGGAAATAAGGAGATACAGAAATGATATGTTCATAGGTTCACAGATTAGTACCAGGATAACTGCCCTTGTGGGCTATTTTAAGCCTAGCCAATTACCCCATGTGACAAATAAACCCTGCACCTTGTGTCTGTAAGGTCAACACCTTAACCATTATGCCATCCTCACTTACCCTTAAATAAAGAACCTCTACTCTTTTTGATAGGTGCCGTGGGATCTTTTACATCCACCTAAGATACCACCAACTCAAGCAAATGGGGCCTCAGCTTAATGTTTCATCTGAAGGCAAAAGGAGTTGTGGATGGATGGCACACTCAGGAGTGCAGCATCTCTCTTATTCTGCACTGCAGTGTCCGGATTCAATCTACCTGGTGTAGGAATAGAACCCACTGCCTTCTGCACCAAAGACATTGATGCAGTTACTTGTGAAGAATAACAGCCTAACAGAATATTATATTCATACAGTTGCAAAATAGTATTCTAAGAACTAAGTCAACATGAGATGGGCAAAAGGAAATTTTGCCAATAGGGATGATTGTAAATAGGGATACAGAAAAAAGACAAGGGGGCCTTTAGCTTACTGGAGAAAACTGGCAAAGGAACCAAGGTACTGCAATCAAATGGCTATAAAAGGAAAAGTAACAAAGTGGGTTGAGGTCAAGAAGTTTGCACTGCAAGTTAGAGACTGACTTCCCTACCAAGAACTGATATCAAAGTAAGGCTAAGAGAAAGGGATAAGGGAGCCCTAAGTGAAAGACCTGCTCTGGCTGAGTTTTTGAATCTGAGACAGAAGCTGAAGTGAAAAGGGGATAATTAGTAGGTCATATAAAGTATTGCCTGATAACTATAAGAATCAATCAGAATAGGTTAGAAATCATTGGGAAGAGAGACTGGAACAATGGGAGGAAATATGCATGGCTCCCAAGTATGTAATAAGGTCCAGAAAGTTTAGGATTTTTGCTTGGAAGTGTTTGCATAGTTATTTTTATATCCCAAGCAGACTTCTGAGATTCTTTCCTCAGGTAAATAGCAAATGTTGGAGGTGTGATGGGAAACAAAGAGGTCACTGTGAACATGATGTCTGGCAGCATAATGAGCTGATAGATTTTAAAAGTTTCCTACAGAATACTTTTTGGAAGTATTGGGGAACCAAATGGCTGTTACTGAGGACATTATTCTTTTGAGCTGAGACGCAGAATCTGAACCGTAGAGTCATGCTTTGGCTCCCTACTGAAATGTTAGCACTTGAAAAGTCATTCAATACAGTAGAACAATGGTTTTTACACCGCTGCCTCCTCTTGAACCCCAAAAAAACAAAACTTTTGCTTTTTACTCCAACCCGGAAGTCCACCCCAGTAGATTTTACACTCATATCTAATAATGGCACTGTCATATCTCCTGACCCAACCACCAAACTCTTAGGAATAACAATAGATAGCAACCTTAACTTTGATACTCATATTAACAACACAATAAAAACAGTCAACAAGAAATTGGGGTCCCTCTATAGAATCAAACCTTACCTTACACCATTAGCTAGAACCACTATAGCCCACACTCACTTAATCTCCACACTCCTCTATGCTTCACCTATATACACTAATCTGTCAAAAAACAACCTCAACAAACTGGCAATCTCCTACAGTAATATTGCTAGATTTGCCACTGGCACTCCATTT